>NC_079395.1:3383033-3683033 GCF_029220125.1 Pseudoliparis swirei
GGGAGGATTCCTCGACTGAAGAAGATGTAAAAAAGAGAAGTGAAGGTCACAGACCCAGTAATCTGTTTCACATCCAGCATACGCAAACTCAATGTGCAGCTCGGATGAAACCCGGAGAGGTCAACGAGATGTCCGAGATGTGAAGACGGGGCTCGGTTTGTCTGAAAAGGGATACTCTATGAAGATGTTTCGGGTTTCATACGATCTGTTTCCAACATGCATATTTCAAACAGAGATTCCCATGTACCTGTGACGTGTAATATTTGACGTTTGAGAGTCCTCCATTGAAAGCATAGCGGTGATGAAAGATGGAGGCGTGTCCGGCGTAAACAATAACAACACCTGACTCATACGCGGTGATGCAATGCAGGAAAATTACAACTATCCTCCCGTTGTCCCGACTTTCTGCAGGAGCAACGAGCAGCACGAGATAAAGTCGCCCGTTAGCTTCCTCCGCCGTCGACCTTCGCTGAGAACACGAGTCGTCTGCTCGTGGATCAAAGAGGTTCTTCATAAAGATAAGAACAGTTACGGGTTAAAGGTCGAAGCCCGTTGAAGAACTCTGGGTGTGTAAAGTCAATGGGAAATGATGGCTCCTCCTTGAGGGGGCGTGGCTAGTACGAGGGGGCGTGGCTCTTGCGAGGAGGGGGCGTGGCTGTTGCAACATCCTGATGGCAGCAAGAAGCAGCTTCAAAGACGCTTTCAACAATATTTTCATATTAACGATAGATCATTAGTACGACCGAAAAGGTTCTGGTCAAAAGGTTCTTGTCAAAAGGTTCTGGTTAAAGGTTCTGGTCAGAAGGTTCTGGTCAAAAGTGTTTTGTCAAAATGTTTTGGTCAAAAGGTTCTGTTAAAAGGTTCTGGTCAAAAGGTTCTTGTCAAAAGGTTCTGGTTAAAGGTTCTGTTCAGAAGGTTCTGGTCAAAAGTGTTTTGTCAAAATATTCTGGTCAAAAGGTTCTGGTCAGAAGGTTCTTGTTAAAAGGTTCTTGTTAAGAGGTTCTGGTCAAAAGGTTCTTGTTAAAAGGTTTTGGTCAAATGGTTCTGGTCAAAAGGTTCTGGTCAAAAGGTTCTGGTCAAATTGTTCTTGTTAAAAGGTTTTGGTCAAATGGTTCTGGTCAAAAGGTTCTGGTCAAAAGGTTCTGGTCAAATGGTTCTTGTTAAAAGGTTTTGGTCAAATGGTTCTGGTCAGAAGGTCTGAATTACCATATTTCTTTTACAAAGTGGCGACGTTCCCTCGTATCTAGTTTGCAAAAACTTCCAATGCAACAAAAAATACATATTAATATTAATAATCCTGGCAACTGGGCTGAAGGTCAGAGGTCAGAGGTCAGCTGGTGAACATTATGGAGCCCATTTTTGGTGGTGGAGCCCAAAAACGGAGCTAAAAGGAGAAGCGGACGAGTTATTAACAGGAGCGGTTGTTGTTGTTGTTGTTGTTCTCACAGAGTCTATCGGAGGGCATTCCTGAACTCAGCAACTCAAAGGGAGCGTTCAAGGACACTCGCTCCAGTGGGAGGTTTGGCTACTTTAAAGAAACGCTCCTCCAGCAGCTCTCAGCGGTCGTCTGTTTCTCACCGGCTCTGTCGCTATCGTTTTCCCTCGCCGAGAGAGACTCCGCCCACAACATGTGACCTCACGACCTCACGGCGGAGTACACGACAGCTCCGTGGCCGACTGGCTGGAACCGGTACGGCTGTGTATTGGGGGTGGAGGTGTGTGTGTGTGTGTGTGTGTGGGGGGGGGGGGGGTTTCGTCCTCCTCTCTCTGGGTGGCTCGCACCGCATCTCACCGGCTAATTGGTGTCGTCAGCATTCTAAACACAATTAATGGCGGCTCCTCCTCCTCCTCCTCCTCCTCCTCCTCGTAGGTGATGATTATTGTTTGTCGACCTCATTTACACAAATAATTAACAGATGTATGCTGACAAACAGGCTGACTTGTTCCACTGCATAGCCCGGTGCCATTGTGTTGTTAATTGGGCCGAATGTAAGCAGATACCCACCCCCCCTCACTGAATACAATCCTAATCTCCTGAATAAACAGCCTCAACTTCAGGAGGTGTGTTCTCCCCAAAAACCCAGATTGAGTTTCAAATCGTCGGACTGGAGAGTTCAATAATGGACGGAGAGTTTGTTTAATGGATAAAAACACTAAAAACAAAGGAATGTGGTGAGTGAAGATAAATTGTGAAACTTTTTTTTTAAACATCTAAAAGTGTGTTTTATATGAATATATACACTACCGTTCAAAAGTTTGGGATCACTCAGACAATTTCGTGTTTTCCATGAAAACTCACACTTTTATTTATCAAATGAGTTGCAAAATGTATAGAAAATATAGTCAAGACATTGACAAGGTTAGAAATAATGATTTGTATTTGAAGGATTAATTTTTTTCTTCAAACTTGGCTTTCGTCAAAGAATGCTCCTTTTGCAGCAATTACAGCATTGCAGACCTTTGGCATTCTAGCTGTTAATTTGTTGAGGTAATCTGTTGAAATGTCACCCCACGCTTCCTGAAGCACCTCCACAAGTTGGATTGGCTTGATGGGCACTTCTTGCGGACCATACGGTCAAGCTGCTCCCACAACAGCTCAATGGGGTTGAGATCTGGTGACTGTGCTGGCCACTCCATTACAGACAGCAGACCAGCTGCCTGCTTCTTCCCTCAATAGTTCTTGCACAATGTGGAGGTGTGCTTTGGGTCATTGTCCTGTTGGAGGAGGAAATTGGCTCCAATCAAGCGCTGCCCACAGGGTATGGCATGGCGTTGCAAAATGGAGTGATAGCCTTCCTTATTTAAAATCCCTTTGACCTGGTACAAATCTCCCACTTTACCAGCACCAAAGCAGCCCCAGACCATCACATGACCTCCACCATGCTTGACAGATGGTGTCAGGCACTCTTCCAGCATCTTTTCACCTGTTCTGCGTCTCACAAATGTTCTTCTGTGTGATCCAAACACCTCAAACTTGGATTCATCTGTCCATAACACCTTTTTCCAATCTTCCTCTGTCCAATGCCTGTGTTCTTTTGCCCATACCAATCTTTTCTTTTTATTGGCCAGTCTCAGATATGGCTTTTTCTTTGCCACTCTGCCTAGAAGGCCAGCATCCCGGAGTCGCCTCTTCACTGGCGACGTTGACACTGGCGTTTTGCGGGTCCCATTTAAAGAAGCTGCCAGTTGAGGACCTGTGAGGCGTCTATTTCTCAAACTACTACTTGTCTTCTTGTTGAGTTGTGCACCGGGGCCTCCCACTTCTCTTTCTGCTCTGGTTAGAGCCCGTTTGTGCTGTTCTCTGAAGGGAGTAGTACACACCGCTGTCGGACATTTTCAGTTTCTTTGCAATTTCTCGCATGGAATAGCCTTCATTTCTAAGAACATTTTGAGAGTCTTATCGAACCCACAAATGTGATGCTCCAGATAATCAACTAGCTCAAAGGAAGGCCAGTTTTATAGCTTCTCTCATCAGCAAAACAGTTTTCAGCTGTACTAACATAATTGCACAAGGGTTTTCAAGGGTTTTCTAATCATCCATTAGTCTTCTAAGGCGATTAGCAAACACAATGTACCATTAGAACACTGGAGTGATAGTTGATGGAAATGGGCCTCTATACACCTATGGAGATATTTCATTGGAAACCAGACGTTTCCACCTAGAATAGTCATTTACCACATTAACAATGTATAGAGTGTATTTCTGATTGATTTAATGTTATCTTCATTGAAAAAAACAATGCTTTTCTTTGAAAAATAAGGCCATTTCTAAGTGATCCCAAACTTTTGAACGGTAGTGTATATATATATATATATGCACCTGAGGAAACGTTATATATATATATACAGGACTGTCTCAGAAAATTAGAATATTGTGATGAAGTTCTTTATTTTCTGTAATGCAATTCAAAAAACAAAAATGTCATGCATTCTGGATTCATTACAAATCAACTGAAATATTGCAAGCCTTTTATTCTTTTAATATTGCTGATTATGGCTTACAGCTTAAGAAAACTCAAATATCCTATCTCTAAATATTAGAATATCATGAAAAGTATACTAGTAGGGTATTAAACAAATCACTTGAATTGTCTAATTAACTCGAAACACCTGCAAGGGTTTCCTGAGCCTTGACAAACACTCAGCTGTTATAAATCTTTTTTTTACTTGGTCTGAGGAAATATTAAAATTTTATGAGATAGGATTTTAGAGTTTTCTTAAGCTGTAAGCCATAATCAGCAATATTAAAAGAATAAAAGGCTTGCAATATTTCAGTTGATTTGTAATGAATCCAGAATGCATGACATTTTTGTTTTTTTAATTGCATTACAGAAAATAAAGAACTTTATCACAATATTCTAATTTTCTGAGACAGTCCTGTATATATTTATATATGAATTAATATATACATATATATATATGAATAAATATATATATATATATGTATAAATATATATATACATGTATAAATATATATATGTATAAATATATATATATATGAATTACAGTTCAATACCGTTTGTAGGTATCGGTACGCTGCACGTCTACACGGTGAAAAGCATCTTTATGAAACAATGTCTCGCTTTATGGACAACATCATAATTTCACATGTTTTGAGTTTAAATAAATAATATTCTTATTTTCCAGCTGAACAGTCTTCACGTCAGTTTTTCCTCTTCACAGATGTCGTGGAAGCGGGCGTGTCTAATATTTGACTTCTGCAGCACGCTCCAACATCACGTCACATGACAGTCCTCATGGCATCGAGGTGGTTATGACGTCTCCTCCCACCCCCCCAATGGAGGCATGCATCATGCTGGTGACGGCTGTTTGTAAAGGGGCTTCCCACCCTGCCTCACAAAGGGGGCTTAGCCGAGAGGCAGCGTGTTCTCAGGCATTGTCTCTGGGTTCGGGACCACCCCCCATCCCCCCCCCCCCCGCGCTGTCCCACTGTCACTCAAACAATACAACGCTAACAACTCCTGCTTCGCCCCCCCCCCCCCCCCCATCCCATTATTGACTCAGCCCCTCCCTGGGCTCCCACCACCCACACACTGGATGCCCCGGGAGTGGCGACACGCTGTTTTCTTAGCGGTGAATGTGAACTATTAGTCAACAGCTGGGCCTCCAATCCACTCGAGAGGGGGGGGGGGGGGGAGTCAAGTCGAGTCCAGACACGGTGGGCCGATCCCGCGGATGCAGAACGAGACGTCTTGACTTCAGCAGCTGCGAAAGCATTATTGTATTATTGTGGATTTGTTCTCTCTCAAAGTTTTTCCCGAGCGGTTTATTCTTTAAATGTTGTACTCTCCCTTTAAGTCTGTATTTTAATGCGTCTAACTAAAGACAAGAAGGCCCCAAAAACAAATGAATCCACCGGCGCTGGCTGTGAAAGCAGGAGGATGTGTTTCTAGAGACTGTGTTGGCACGCGGCCGCCTTCACGCAGCGTCTCCTCAGGTGACGGCGAGGAACGGCGTCGCGGCGTCGTGACTTCACCCCGCCTGTGAGTCACAACGACATCTACACCCCGAGAGAATTTAAAATCAGTAAAGAGCTGCTGTGATTGTTTTATGTAAGACAGTTCAGGATGATTCATTTTACGGTTGCAGTTTCGATGTTTTGCGTTTCCTTTGCGTGTCTGTGGCGTGAGCTCAGGAGGACTTTGGTGGCTAGAGGGCAAAAGGTCAACATGAAAGCATGTAAATACCGTGACACTGTCTGTTATTCCTGAATTTATTTCTGAAATCAAAATGTGCTTTGAATATATGTTTATTTCTACGATTGTTTTACAGGCATCGACTGTGTATGTCGATATGTTTCCGGTTGTCGACGTCGTGCATCGTTTGGGGAAATCGGGCAAAATTACGAGAATACGCAGAATTTGCGTAATCTGTCTCTTTCATAAATTTGCATGATGTCACTCTCACATAGAGGACATCATGCAATTTAATTTCATATTTTTACACTCAAATAAACAATAATCAAATGCGAAGAGAGTTATTTAACTATATGTTCGGGAGTAGTTTACACAGAGTGTCAGGTAACCGGCCCTTTAAGAGGGCGGCCATGTTGCTGATGTGGCCTCACGGTGAACCCTTGCTCTAGATGGATATTAAAAGATGTATTAAAGTCCAACCCACGTTTAAAATCATCATCCCGGAAAACATCAACGGGCAAAAAAAATTCCCATCTGCGTACATCACCAATCGGCCTGTTTTTATATTGAGTGTTTCTGAACGTGCTAAAACCCTCAGAGTCCTCTCGTAAACGCCGTTTACGTCGTTCTAGAACGCCAGCAAACCAAACTCCCGGGCTGCGGTGCGTTTGAATCCATCGATATGAGAATCAGTATTCATGAAGCCGCAGCTGGCGGCGTCGGTGAGAGCCGGAGCGAGGTACACGCCCCCCCGAGGGGCCTCGTCTGGGTTTCTTTTCAGACGCGTGCCTGACTGTGTGGACCGCAGGCTCGGGCGCGCGCGGCGCCCGCGGCTGTGTTGACCGCCAGTGAGGCACACGTCAATATGGCTGCAGGCTAAAGCGGCCATCTTGGATCGAAGCGGGAGGAACTGGGGCCGAGAGCAACTTCGTGATGATGAGGAGCGACGCGGGATTTAGAAAAAAGGTGAGCGGCGTGCAGAACTAGGAAGGTCAGGGGGAGGAAGGTCACGGCGAGGAAGGTCACGGGGAGGAAGGTCACAGGGTGAGGAAGGATTTGGAGAACTATGCATGTATATTTTTTAAATAAATAAATATGAACAACTCTGGATGGATATTAAAAGAAGTATTAAAGTCTGACCCACGGTGTGTTTTTGGGCGTGGGACATCAGGACTTCGGTGCGGTGGAGCTCTCATGGCGGTGAATCACCGGCCGGTGGATGAAGTCCAGGAGACCACCCAGGTGTCTGAAACTCTCAGTCATGATCGGGGAGGGACGTGTGCAGAGAAGAAGAAGAAGAAGAAGAAGAAGAAGAAGAAGAAGAAGAAGAAGAGTGTGTGAGAGCGTGAGCAGCCGTCGGTCCTCCTCCGCGCCGGAGGGGAAGTCGTTAACTCTCTTCAGGTAAAGCCTGAACGCCTTCAGGTGCTGCTGGTTTTCTGCAGCGCTCTTTGGGAGAAGATCCTGCAGAGACATATATTTGTATTTTTTTTGTAATATTTCAGACAAAGAATGTTTTTAAAAAGCAAAAGAATACATTTCCAGTTTTTATTCTTTAAAATATTTTTTTTACTATATCGTAAATGCATTCATACATAAATTTGCTCTTCTCATATTTTATATAAAGACATATATTCAGAACCCAAAATACATCCCATGAATATGTTTCTGATGAGCGTTGAGGCGCGATCACGTGGCGTCGGGTCGCGTTGAGGTGGAGCGAGGAAGAGGAGCGTGTTGTGATGAAGATGTGAATGTTATGATTAATGCACAAAGAACCGGTTGTTGAGTTCTGGGGAGAAAGAAACATTAGAAACAGTTTCAGAACCAGAAGTTCTGAGATGTTATCTTCTGTGTGTCCTTGAATGACACACACACACACACATGTATACACACACACACACACATGTATACACACAGAACTGCATTAACGCACGCGTACACACTCACACATATGCACACACACATACATACTCACACACACACTCACACAGACACACGCACACACACATACACAAACACACACTCGGACACACACGTGCATGCAGCTCCGCCCACCCTCACAAACACACACACACGCACACTCACACGCCCACACACACACACACTCACACACTCACACACACACACTCACACTCACACGCCCACCCTCACAAACACACACACTCACACACACACTCACACACTCACACACACACTCACACGCCCACCCTCACAAACACACACACGCACACACACACTCACACACTCACACACACACTCCCTCCTCTCTGCTCAGCAGTTGTTCTGGATGAGAACATCGGATTAAAGTGACGTCGTTAACAGTCAAGTTGCCACAAATGCTCCAAACTCTCTGGAGGAGGAGGAGGAAGAGGAGGAAGAGGACGAGGACTTTACGTCCGATGGGACGAAGACAGACGAAGGTCCAGACGTCTCTCGGCTAGGGCAAAGAGACAAAGAGACAAAGAGACAAAGAGACATGAAGCTGTCCTCTATTAGCCGTCATCACGTGTTTCACCTCAATATATGTATAAATAAAATAATAATAAATATAATAATAATACATTACATTTTTTATGATAAAAAAATATATGAAATATGTAGAAGGGACTCTCCTGACTCCTCCTGACTCTCCTGACTCCCCCTGACTCCTCCTGACTCCTTCTGACTCCTCCTGACTCTCCTGACTCCTCCTGACTCTCCTGACTCTCCTGATTCCCCCTGACTCTCCTGACTCCTCCTGACTCTCCTGATTCCCCCTGACTCTCCTGACTCCTCCTGACTCTCCTGACTCCTCCTGACTCCTCCTGACTCCCCCTGACTCTCCTGACTCCTCCTGACTCTCCTGACTCCTCCTGACTCCTCCTGACTCTCCTGACTCCTTCTGACTCCTCCTGACTCCCCCTGACTCCTCCTGACTCCCCCTGACTCCTCCTGACTCTCCTGACTCCCCCTGACTCTCCTGACTCCCCCTGACTCTCCTGACTCTCCTGACTCCTCCTGACTCCCCCTGACTCCCCCTGACTCTCCTGACTCCTCCTGACTCCTCCTGACTCTCCTGACTCCCCCTGACTCTCCTGACTCCCCCTGACTCCTCCTGACTCCTCCTGACTCCTCCTGACTCCCCCTGACTCCTCCTGACTCCCCCTGACTCCTCCTGACTCTCCTGACTCTCCCTGACTCTCCTGACTCCTCCTGACTCCTCCTGACTCCCCCTGACTCCCCCTGACTCCTCCTGACTCCCCCTGACTCCTCCTGACTCCCCCTGACTCCTCCTGACTCCCCCTGACTCTCCTGACTCCTCCTGACTCCCCCTGACTCTCCTGACTCCTCCTGACTCTCCTGACTCTCCCTGACTCTCCTGACTCCTCCTGACTCCCCCTGACTCCTCCTGACTCCTCCTGACTCTCCTGACTCCTTCTGACTCTCCTGACTCCTTCTGACTCCTCCTGACTCCCCCTGACTCCTCCTGACTCCTTCTGACTCCTCCTGACTCTCCTGACTCAAGTTTTCAAGTTTCAAGTTTCAAGTTTTTATTGTCACATCCCCTTTTATACAAGTATAATCGGTTCGTGAAATTCTTATGTGCAAAACACCCGACAGCAGTAGCAGACTAAAAAAAGAATAAGAATGAGAATAAACTATACAATATCCACACACAAAAAAGAAGAAAGTATTAACAATATATATATAAAACAGTGTAATAGAATATACATCATGACAATATATATATATAAAACAATGTAATAAAATATACACTTTTTTGAGACTATATATATATATATGTATATACATACAATATATATATACAATATATATATATATAAACAATGTAATAAAATATACACCATGGCCATAGATATTCACAGAATATGTTCTGGTGTATAGTTTTAATGAGGGTCTCAGTCCTTGTTCAGCAGCCTGATGGCCTGACTGAAGAAGCTGTCCCTCAGTCTGTTTGTCGGCACTTGATACTGCGGTATCGCCTGCCTGACGGTAGAAGGGTGAACAGTTTGTGGCCGGGGTGGTTATTGTCTTTCAGCATCCGTTTGGCCCTGGCCACGCACCGCTTGGTGTATATGTCCAGGATGGAGGAAGCTCACCTCCAACGATGTACTGTGCCGACCGCACCACCCTCTGTAGTGCCCTACGCTCCAGGGCGGTGCAGTTCCCGTACCAGACGGTGATGCAACCTGTCAGAACACTCTCGATGGTACTGGTGTAGAATGTTCTGAGGATGCGGGGGGCCATGTTGAATTTCCTCAGTCGCCTAAGGAAATACAGGCGTTGTTGGGCCCTTTTCACCACGTGAGTGGTGTGCGTGGTCCATGTGAGGTCCTCGGAGATGTGCTCGCCGAGGAACTTGAAGCTGCTGACCCTCTCTACTGCAACTCCGTCTATGGAGATGGGGGTGTGCTCTCCTCTCCGCTTCCTGTAGTCCACGGTCCACGGTCCACGGTCCACGATCCTGTAGTCCACTCCCCTGACTCTCCTGACTCCTCCTGACTCCTCCTGACTCCCCCTGACTCTCCTGACTCTCCTGACTCCTCCTGACTCCCCCTGACTCCCCCTGACTCTCCTAACTCTCCTGACTCCTCCTGACTCTCCTGACTCTCCTGACTCCCCCTGACTCTCCTGACTCCCCCTGACTCCTCCTGACTCCCCCTGACTCTCCTGACTCCCCCTGACTCCTCCTGACTCTCCTGACTCCTCCTGACTCCCCCTGACTCCTCCTGACTCTCCTGACTCCCCCTTACTCTCCTGACTCTCCTGACTCCCCCTGACTCCTCCTGACTCCTCCTGACTCCTCCTGACTCCTCTTGACTCCCCCTGACTCCTCCTGACTCTGGTGGTCGTCTGGATTTCCCTCTAGCGCCACTATGATGTCGACTTTTTGAACACAAGTGAAAAGAGGATGACTTTCGTGACACCCTAATTTTTAAACTCAGCCATCTTGTTTGTGTCATTCTCAAAGTCTTCAGCGTGGTCGTTAGCTCGGGGAAAATAATGTTATTACATCATCTTTGTATATTAATCTTTAACACTGAGGGCGGCGCCTGGTTTCACGTTGACGGTTGCCATTTTTTTGGACATTTTCGCCGCATTACGTGCACACGAAATAATCCCGTTGAGCCTCTGCAGACTTTACATGGAAATCGTCCAACATCTACGAAGTATGCATTATTTTTTTAAAGGTCTAGCTTAGGAATGATGGATATTTAACACAATAACTTTTTGTGTTTCGTAAAAAGTGTAAAAAATATACAAAAATAATAGTATTAAAAAAATTGTATAAAAGACCAAATGAATGAGGCAAAGCAACACAATGAGAACCTGCCGCGACACACACACACACACACACACACACACACACACACACACACACACACACACACACACACACACACACACACACACACACACACACACACACACACACACACACACACACACACACACACACACACACACACCGTCTCCAGGCTACGTAGCCCACAGAGCGTTCCCGCCTGGCAGCCTGCCTGCAGGTTGCAATGCATTGTGGGAGGCGGACGACTGTTTGCAAGTCTGGAGTTGAAGCTTTTATAATCTGGCTCAATAAAAACCTGTCAGAGCTGGAAGTGTTCGACATGACGTCCGCTGACACTCATCCTGAGTGACGCTCGGGAGGGGAAGTCATTTTACATGTGTGGATCGCCAAAATAAGACAAACTAAACACATAAAATAAACAATTAGAGATGTAAGACGGATTCAAGAGCAGAATACAACAACAGAAGAATACTCAAATGTCAAATATACACGCAAACTGACATTCAGTGTGTGTCTTTCTTCTACTTTAGCTTCTAATATAACTTTTTCTATTTGTGGATCGCCAAAATAAGACGTGCTAAATACATAAAATATACAATTAGAGATGTGAGACAGAATAAGACAAAAATGTCAAATGTACATGCAAACTGACATTCAGTGTGTGTCTTTCTTCTACTTTAGCTTCTAATATAACTTTTTCTATTTGTGGATCGCCAAAATAAGACGTGCAAAATGCATAAAATAAACAATTAGAGATGTGAGACGGATTAAAGAACAGAATACAACAACAGAAGAAGACTCAAATGTCAAATGTACATGCGAACTGACATCCGGTGTGTGTCTTTCTTCTACTTTAGCTTCTAATATAACTTTTTCTATTTGTGGATCGCCAAAATAAGACGTGCTAAATACATAAAATATACAATTAGAGATGTGAGACAGAATAAGACAAAAATGTCAAATGTACATGCAAACTGACATTCAGTGTGTGTCTTTCTTCTACTTTAGCTTCTAATATAACTTCATTTTCCATTTGTGGATCGCCAAAATAAGACGTGCAAAATGCATAAAATAAACAATTAGAGATGTGAGACGGATTAAAGAGCAGAATACAACAACAGAAGAAGACTCAAATGTCAATTGTACATGCAAACTGACATCCGGTGTGTGTCTTTCTTCTACTTTAGCTTCTAATATATCTTTATTTTCTGTTGTTGGGCGTGGTCCTGTGAGCGTGCGGCGCCCGGTGGTTGTGTCGCCCCGGGGTGCTGGGAGGCGTCGGGGCAGGTCGGCCGAGTCTCTGAGTCAGACGGCTTTTCTCCCGCCGCCAAAAAAAATACCCGACTCGCTGCAGCTCCTCGGCGCCGACGGTGCCAACGCGCCGCTCTACGCGGTTTTAATGATCCAACCAACTGCCGTTTCCACTCCGATGTCATCGCTCCTGAACCTGGAAGGTTAGAACGTCTGCACACGGCACCAACGTCCGCCATGCCTGAGATACGTAAACGTGACGTGTGTATTCAAAAATACATATTCAAACTGTCCCCATCTGAATATCCTGCCAGTCACATTAATGTGTGTTTCTCACACAGGTGGGCTGAAAAAACAACAACAACAACTATGAAAGTATAGGTGTGTCGGTTAATAATTAAGCTGCAAATTATCCCCCCAAAAATCCTCTTAATTATGTAATCCCAGACGTGATGAGTCGTCCCCTCTGCAGGAGACAGCAGGCACCGGAGGTGTGAGGGATTGTGGGTAAATATGATTTATGATCATATGAATAAACCAGACACACAACAACAACATGTGTTGTGATGTAAGCAGTGTTTCTTTTTCTCCTCCACAAGATGAAAGACAAGTTTCCCACAACTTCTGTCTATATCTTCTAGTCGATGCCAGGAGGTCATGTATTGTGTGTGTGTGTGTGTGTGTCTGACCCCGCCGGCTGAAGATCTGATCTTCTAATTCATCTCTTTGAGATCTTCTCTTGGCTGCAGCGATGAACTGTTTAAAAAATAAATGTTTTATTCACATTATATTTCATTAATGCGTCGACACATTTCTCGGTCAAAATAAAGGTTTATTTTGACCTAAATCCGGGCTGTCGGTGCTTCCCTTTGTGTTTCTGTGAAGTGATTGAAGTGTTTGTTGAGCTGCCGAGGTTTTGATTTCATAAAAGGCGCGAGATCTATTTTTCTTGGCATCGTTTTTATTTTTCTTAACATCAAAAAGTAAAACTCGTGGAACGAGGCGAACATGTCGCTCATCATTCCGCCAGAACAGTGCAGACCGGACCAAATAATTACACCTCTTTTTCTTTTTTTTTGCCAACACAGTCGAGGTTAAAACCACCTGACGCCGGTAATATTGTGTTCACGAGACACAGTCGAATTCAATTATTTATTCTTATTATTTAATATAATATACAAAACATAAAGACTATAAAAGGTATAGGTAGAACCAAAAAATACTTATATATATCCTACATTATTATAATCAAATAAATCAGAAAATTTATATAAAATAAAGAAAAATAAAATAGAAAATAAAAAATAATATATATACAGTATGTATGTATATCAAATAAATCAGAAAATGTATATAAAATAAAGAATAATAAAGAAAATAAAAAATAATATATATATATGTATATATATATCAAATAAATCAGAAAATTAATATAAAAATAATAAATAAAGTGAAAATAATATATATATGTGTATATACAGGACTGTCAGAAAATTAGAATATTGTGATGAAGTTCTTTATTTTCTGCAATGCAATTAAAAAAACAAAAATGGCATGCATTCTGGATTCATTACAAATCAACTGAAATATTGCAAGCCTTTTATTCTGATTTATTGCTGATTATGGCTTACAGCTTAAGAAAACTCAAATATCCTATCTCTAAATATTAGAATATCATGAAAAAGTATACTAGTAGGGTATTAAACAAATCACTTGAATTGTCTAATTAACTCGAAACACCTGCAAGGGTTTCCTGAGCCTTGACAAACACTCAGCTGTTATAAATCATTTTTTTTACTTGGTCTGAGGAAATATTTACATTTTATGAGATAGGATTTTAGAGTTTTCTTAAGCTGTAAGCCATAATCAGCAATATTAAAAGAATAAAAGGCTTGCAATATTTCAGTTGATTTGTAATGAATCCAGAATGCATGACATTTTTGTTTTTTTAATTGCATTACAGAAAATAAAGAACTTCATCACAATATTCTAATTTTCTGAGACAGTCCTGTATATATATATACATATCCATATATATATTATTTTGTATTTTCTTTATTTTTTTATTATTAATTTAGGTAAGGTATATGCATTTTTTGCTTCTATAGATATATATATATATACATACGTTTCAACCACACTTATAACCCCTAAAAAATTGGATGTCATCCCAAAACAGGCTTCACAAGGACTCAAACACACACACACACACACACACACACACACACACACACACACACACACACACACACACACACACACACACACACACACACACACACACATACACACACAGAGCTTCTGTGGTCAGGACGATTACAGATAATAGCAGCACGGGTCTAAAAGCGTCTTATTTTAAAATAGAAATGGTTTGTATACGTGGCGCTAAGCGACTGTGTCTGGCGGCCTCGTCCGGTCCTCCACGGAGACTCTCGACCACCCAGGATACCGTAAATAAATCATGTAATCCACCACGCTACACAACCACCACTGCAGCCTATACACGTCAGGAGTAAGCCGGTACACACTTAATGAATTGGCTGTGTGAGTGTGTGTGTGTGTGTGTGTGTGTGTGTATGTGTGGATCCAGTTCAATTACAATGTTCTGGAATGGAAAAGAAAAAATGATGGAGTAGGGGAAAATATGAGGTGAAACCCGAAGAGAACGCAGAGGGAATGAAATGAGACGCCACGCTGGACTGGAGGGATGAGATGAGAAGACAAGAAGGAATAACAGGGAGTATAAGTGATGGAAAGATGCACACAGGGAGAAAGAAGAGAAGAACAGGAAGAAGATGTTCTGGCCGCGATGCGTTCAATGTCCGGACCCCAAAACTTGTTTCAGAAATACACTTTCAGATAGTTGGCTCGTAAATAATTGACTTTTTTTCTTCTTTTTCATGGTGATTGGGCTGAAAAAAAAGGAGGAAAAAAAATACGCAGAAAGGAGATGAGAGACATGATGAAGGATACAAAGAAAGGGAGAAAGGCGAGGAGATGAGTGCAGAGGAGAGGAGAGGAGATGAGGGAGTGAGGGCAGCCGAGAGTGAAACAGATGCCCCCCCAAAAAATGATGCAAGACAGGAAAAAGAGGAGGTTAATGTGTAGAAGAAGAAGTGGTGGAAGAGAAGGGTGCAGGAGGCATATATATATATATATATATATAATATTATATATATATGAATATACAAATATTATTAACACCGAGCTGAAAGTTTAAACCGAATGTTTTTTTGAACAAAAGCTTCTTCTTCTTCTTCTTCTTCTTCTTCTTCTTCTTCTTCTTCTTCTTCTTCTTCTTCTTCTTCTTCTTCTTCTTCTTCAACATTGCATTATGTTTGACTCCTTTAGGCGACTCTTTGTTTTGGGAATGAATGAATGGGAATGGCCTGTAGAATAATGAACAGTAAATAATAAATAGAATGCTTCTTCAGTTGAGTCTGCGGTTGCTCGCCGTCATTAGCAGACGTGATCACATCGACGTCTAGAACACGACGTCTCAGTGATAATGACCTCCGGCACGCGCATGCACCGCAGCTTCTTTTGTGTGTGTGTCATCCGTTGTGTGCGTGTCATCTTGTGTGTGTGTGTGTGTGTGTGTAGCCGGCGGGCTGATTCCGCTCCCTGTTTACGGCTCGTTTGCGATGAAAAGGGGGAGACTAAACACAGCTGGGGGCGGGGGCATTATTAGTTAATTTGATGATTAGGGAAGTTAGCTACTGTTTATAAAAGACTGACGACACACACACACACACACACAAACACACAATAATCTGTTACTGTTACGCATTCTCACTTCACACAGTAATAGTTTTTCTGGTTCATTATGCTTCGACCACAAACTACCGGGTTAGGTTTTAGGCTCGTGTTTCAATAATAACTGTTTTATTTCATAAAGCACCTTCTAAAAACAGAGTTTACAAAGTCAGCTAACTAAAATAATGATGTATGATCATAAAATCAAGCAGCAAAAATGTATTTAGGAAGATAACTGATAGATGAACATATACTCCACTGATAGTGGAGTAAACGAGACGTATTGTTTCCAGAATTGAAATAAAAAAAGTTATTTTAAGAATGTTTAATGAGGTCATAAAAGTGTGTGTGTATGTGTGTGGATCTTTTAAATAAAGGAGTTAGAGCAGCTGAGCATGAAATCCCAATATTTCACGGTGCATATCCTAATTTAAAACAGATGTTACAACAACCACAACCGCCTGGCAGCAAGGTCTGTCTTTGGTTATATATATATATATATATATATACACATATATTTATATATTATATTTATATATATATATTTTATATATATATAGTTATATATACATATTTATATTACATTTATATATATTAATATTTATATATATATATAAAAATACATATATGAACATATATATATGTATATGTATATAACGAATCGGAATTCATCAATATTTTTCCTCCCTAAATTCTTTCTTGCTGTGTAGATCAAACTTTGACCCACAGACGCTGAAGGTCCCGCCCAGCTGTCTCAGGAGACGCACACACACACACACACACACACACACACACACACACACACACACACACACACACACACACACACACACACACACACACACACACACACACACACACACACACACACACACACACACACACACACACACACACACACACACACACCTCATCTTAAAACCACACCAATTAAAACGGCTTAAGTAGACAATAACATTTCAAACTGTTCATCTACCAGAGCATCGACAGAAATCTGTCCACGACGCCCTTTAATCCTAATTAATTACTATAATCTTTAAAATTAACTGTAAAGGCTCCCAGTCCCAGCTGGATTAACAAGTGTTTAACCAGGGTTCATCCACATGACCAGTGAACAGGTTCATCCTCATGACCAATGAACAGGTTCATCCTCATGACCAATGAACAGGTTCATCCTCATGACCAGTGAACAGGTTCATCCTCATGACCAATGAACAGGTTCATCCTCATGACCAATGAACAGGTTCATCCACATGACCAATGAACAGGTTCATCCACATGACCAATGAACAGGTTCATCCTCATGACCAATGAACAGGTTCATCCACATGACCAATGAACAGGTTCATCCACATGACCAATGAACAGGTTCATCCACATGACCAATGAACAGGTTCATCCACATGACCAATGAACAGGTTCATCCTCATGACCAATGAACAGGTTCATCACCATGACCAATGAACAGGTTCATCCACATGACCAATGAACAGGTTCATCCACATGACCAATGAACAGGTTCATCCTCATGACCAATGAACAGGTTCATCCACATGACCAATGAACAGGTTCATCCTCATGACCAATGAACAGGTTCATCCACATGACCAATGAACAGGTTCATCCTCATGACCAATGAACAGGTTCATCCACATGACCAATGAACAGGTTCATCCACATGACCAATGAACAGGTTCATCCACATGACCAATGAACAGGTTCATCCACATGACCAATGAACAGGTTCATCCTCATGACCAATGAACAGGTTCATCCTCATGACCAATGAACAGGTTCATCCACGTGACCAATGAACAGGTTCATCCTCGTGACCAATGAACAGGTTCATCCTCGTGACCAATGAACAGGTTCATCCACGTGACCAATGAACAGGTTCATCCACATGACCAATGAACAGGTTCATCCACATGACCAATGAACAGGTTCATCCACATGACCAATGAACAGGTTCATCCACACGACCAATGAACAGGTTCATCCTCATGACCAATGAACAGGTTCATCCACATGACCAATGAACAGGTTCATCCACATGACCAATGAACAGGTTCATCCACATGACCAATGAACAGGTTCATCCTCAGGACCAATGAACAGGTTCATCCACATGACCAATTAAAAGCATTTTCGTTATTTAAAACTCAGCACATATCAATCCAACACATTTCCATGACGTTTCAAAAACTTTTGCTTATTGAATTTTTTTCCAAACATTTTAGAATTCCATGATTTTTACTGGTTTTCCATGAGCGTATAAACCCTGTTTAACAGTTTTCAGGGGTTTTAATTCACAAATATGGCGCACGCGCACGTCAAATTTGTCTCTGTAAAGGGGGATGCGTCCCAAAGAGATTATAATCCCTCCCATTATTACGGTTTTAGACTCATGCATTAAGGACATCAAATAAAAACCAGGCGCCATGCAGAGTACGGAGAGATGAGCTGCAGGTGAAACAGGAAGCGGAGGGCAGGAAGCCGTGACTCAGACGTGACATGTTGGGAACCCAGCTGAGAGGGAAGTCCACTGAGCAGTTCATCACACACACACACACACACACACACACACACACACACACACACACACACACACACACACACACACACACACACACACGTGTGTGTGTGTGTGACAGAAGTGCTGCTGCTGTAATTCATCACAGCTCCTCATGATGCTTCTTTTCTCCCTTCCTCTCTCCTCTCCCCTCCTGCCTCCCCGTGTCTTCCCTCATCTTCATCGGTGATGAAGGTTAAACGCACGCTCGCTCATCCTGAGTTGCAGCGGGTCGTTACAGAATCTTCTTCAATCTCACGCTCGTTTTTTCCCCTTCTCTCTCTTATCTCGGGCGGACGATCGGAACTTCAAACTTCGGTGGTGCTGCCGCGTCTCCGATGCAATTTAGATTGGGGTGGAGGGGTGTGTGTGTGTGGGGGGGGGGGGGGGGGGGGTGGAGGAGGCTGTGTGTGTGTGAATGGTGTCTCAGGTTAAGGCAAAAAAAAACGACTCACCGTGTACCTGCAACGGCGTGGATTACAACCACGTATTCTCTCGTCTGCTCCCGTCTTCTCTTCCTCACCAGTTCCTCTTCCTCACCACTTCCTCACAAGTTTCTCTTCCTCACCAGTTCCTTTTCCTCAGCAGTTCCTCTTCCTCACCAGTTCCTCATCCTCACCAGTTCCTTTTCCTCACCAGTTCTTCTTCCTCACCTGTTCCTCTTCCTCATCAGTTCCTCTTCCTCACGATTACCTCTTCCTAAACCGGTTCCTCTTCCTCACCATTTCCTTTTCCTCACCAGTTCTTCTTCCTCACAAGTTTCTCTTCCTCACCAGTTCCTCTTCCTCAGCAGTTCCTTTTCCTCACCAGTTCTTCTTCCTCACCAGTTCCTCTTCCTCACGATTACCTCTTCCTAAACCGGTTCCTCTTCCTCACTAGTTCCTCATCCTCACCAGTTCCTTTTCCTCACCAGTTCCTCTTCCTCACCATTTCCTCTTTCTCACCAGTTCCTCTTCCTCACCCGTTCCTCACCAGTTCCTCTTCCTCACGATTACCTCTTCCTAAACAGGTTCCTCTTCCTCACCAGTTCCTCTTCCTCCGCAGCTCGTGACCTTCAGTCTCTCTCGTGGATTCGACGTACATTTCCAACTCATGCTGATCTCTGATCAGCTGTTTCTTTATTATTTTGTGGACTTTAAGCTCTTAATGAGCGTTTTTATCTCCGGCTCTCTCCGTTATCTCACATCAGGCATGAGAGGCGGAGCCTGAAGCCTCTCATATTGATCTCTTTGCCGTAGCCGAATGAGAAAATGACGAAGCAGTTTTTTGGGGTTAATTAGGGACTCGACCCCGCGGGGACCGGTTTATCTGCCGGTCTAACGAGCGCGCCGCTTAAAACGCCACTTATTTACATTTAGAGTGAATCTCGTGGCCCCGGCAACCCGCGGAGGGAACTTTATTTTAACGACTTGCGGTTAAAAAGAAACAAAATGCGTCCGAGCGACGTCTTTAAAGAAAAAAAAGGAATTAACCCACAAAATGTCACGGTTCGAGTTTTTATTTTATTTAACATTTTTTTATTTCTTTCACATACCGAGTGAAGGTTTGATTAGACGCGCCGTCGGGTTTGTTATCCACTCTAGAATATCTCGCCGCGGTGACCGCAGGCAAATTGACATTTCTGCTCCTCAATTGGTCGGCGTAACCTCAATCAGAGAGAGAGAGAGAGAGAGATTTAACCTGGCTATTCCTATTTAGAAATGAGGTCTTTCTGGCTCCCTAATCACATTGTTCAGTCTTTTGACCCCAAAATAAGGTACATGGAAACACACGTGCACTAACGTGCATTAACGTGCACTAACGTGCATTAACGTGCACTGACGTGCATTAACGTGCACGCTCTCACACCTCCTTTGGCCTGCAAACACGACTTCTCAAGACGTCTTCCCCTCTATTTGCACATCATTTGAAGCACAGCTGGAGGTTCCTGACCGAGCCCTCCTCGTGAACTCCTCAATGCAGTTCATCGTTCATTGTTCCCGGTGTGTACGCTCAGAACCCCAAAATGATCACACACACACACACACACACACACACACACACAGTGTGATGTTTGCCGGTTGCATTATTGATCCACGAGGCGGCTGACATGTTTGCTCTCCAGGTTGTTTGAAGGCAGCAGCAAATTTCGTGATTTTTTTCTCCCTCTTTGAAGTCATATTTTCCACGTGTACGAGAGAAGCCACGTCTCCGAAATCACGTTCTCAAAACAACTAAACCGCGCTCGAGAGAAATGTTATTTCTTCTGGATTACGGACGCAGTTTTAAAGTTCAGTAGGCCCACCTACAGTGTGTGTGTGTGGTGTGTGTGTGTGGTAGGCTGTTACCAGAATGTAATAACCGTTTGACATAACACAAATGTACTAGTCTAGAGTATTTATTAGTCT
This sequence comes from Pseudoliparis swirei, assembly GCF_029220125.1. NCBI lineage: Eukaryota > Metazoa > Chordata > Actinopteri > Perciformes > Liparidae > Pseudoliparis > Pseudoliparis swirei. The sequence goes on from NC_079395.1 coordinate 3,403,965, forward strand.
AGAGATCATTACAATCGTATTTATCATCAAAAGTTGATCAAATCCTTCTGAATTAAGATAAATAACTCCAAATCCAAGATATTTTTTTCTTCCATTTGTCCATCAGTGTTTTCATTCTCTCAACAAAACTACTTGATTAGGTTTAGTCCGGTTAAAATAAGTGTGTGTCACGTTGTTGACGTCGCGGAGATGAATCAAAACGACTCAATGTTGACTTCTGGTCCACGGGACTCGGACAGCGGTCTCCCGTGTGATAGTCCAGGCTCTGTCTCCCCTCCACGACCTCGTCCCTATGCGACCGCCGTACCGCGACACGTCAAACACAACGCACTCCGTTAGACGTGACATCCAAATCTAATGGATAATGCAGAATTTGGGACATGAGAAGGTCATTTTGAGGAGACTACGCTTATTGCTGATCCTTCAATGGCTAAATCGCTTAGTTAGCCAATGCCACCGGAGCAATATCATAAACAAATTAACGGTGTGTCCCAGAATCAAGAGAGAATGAGACAGATCCAAGGGAGCAGGGTTCATACACATGTTGACCAATGGGTGTCCAGGACTTTCAACCAAATGTCCATGACCGAATCTCGGTGTGTACCTTAAATGACACAAATTAATTTGACATTAGGTTGATTAAAAGAATAAATATTATTTTAATCAAATTAAAAGAATACATATTATTCTAATCAAACTGCTTATATGAACATATGAATAGAACAAATTCCGACGACTTTTTAAAAATGTTGGACCAACATTTTTTTTCAGACTTTTCCAGGCCTGGAAATAACCATTTTAAAATTCCTTGATTTTCCAGGTTTCCCATAACCGTAGGAACCCTGTGAAGGCATCATGATGGCGTCGAGCTCCAAACCCGGTGTGAATCCAAACCCTGTCAGCCTCACTTCAGACGGGGTTCTCTCTTCTTTCCGGTCCGTGTAAAAGCTCATTTTGTCCCCGCATGAATCTCACTTTTTCATTTCAATTATTTATGAAAACATACGCAACCTCACCCCCCCCCCCCCCGAAACCTGTTGCGACACACGCGGTCCAGCCAGCTCCCGGCAGCACAGCTGTTCGCCCTGACGCAACGCTCCGGCCCCTCTCGCTGCAAAACAGTCTCTTCCCGACACAAGCGGACCATTGTGGGCGCGTTTGAGCGCCGGCGACAGCTGGAGCGCCGCGGTCGGTCATCTTGGACCCCGACCCCGCGGCGATGACAGGAGCGGCTTTAGCCAGAAGGAGCGCTTCTTATCCACGAGTCGGCACATGATGGATGAACGCGCCGACAGGCCGGAGGAGCGAGCTGGCACGGGACGCCGCCGCTGGACGCCGCAGCGCGTGTTGATGAACGCGTTGTCTGTTTGTGATGACTTAATACGCCGAGGACGCCAAGCGGTTTGACGCAGGACGCCTGTGTGTTTGTTGTATTTACAGATTTATTGCTATTTATTTAAAACCTAACATTTTAGGCAAAAGCTTAATCTCAGGGTTTAAAAAAAATATATATATAATAGATTTTACGCAGGTTGATTCCTACTAGTGTAGTCACGTAAAGAGTGGACCAGTGTGAGGGGAAACTAAGAATCATATTGTTACAAATAATTTTATATACAATTAAAAAAGGCGGGAAAAAACCTCAAGGACAAAAAAAATTTTTTTCATTATTTTCCACAAGAAAATATGATATTAATGTGCGTGTTGTTTTTACAGATTCATTTGCTACTCAAAATTTACAATTTTAGGAACAGATTTACAGATTTTACGCAGGTTGATACCTACTATGATATGGCGCCGTACGTGATGGCCGCTGTGTTGCGAGCTCCCGGATTTTGTAGCAGTTTTTTTATATTTATTCTTCTTATTGCGACTATTTTTACACAAAACGTTAGCAGCCGGTTAACGTACGACAGATGCACTTCTGGAGATTGATCGCAGTTGCTGCGCGCCTACCAGAGTTTTTCAACTCTTACTCGGACGTCCCGCCAGGAACAGTAGCGGAACTATCTCCGTCCATTTTAGGCGCGATCTCACGCAAACGTCGCCGACGGAGGGGGAAGCGAGCTGGCGTGCTGGTTAGGCTGAGACGTCGAGCCAATCGACCCCACTACCCACCATTTTACTGGCAAATGTACAGTCTTTGGACAATAAGCTGCGAGCTACAGGCTCGTATTCAATTCCACCGAAACTAAGGACAACTGCATCATCTGCCTTACGGAGACATGGATGTCGGAGGATGTTGCCGACTCAGCCATCGAGCGGCGGATTCTCCGTCCACCGCGCGGACAGAACAAAGACTCTCTCTGGTAAAGATCGTGGAGGGGGTATGTCTCATGATAAACAGATCTTGGGTGCACAACCAAAGTCATGTACATACTCTCAAGTCGTTCTGTTCCCCGGACCTGGGTACTCTAATGCTCGACCATTCTGGCTCCGAGTTTACAGCAGTCACCGTAACTGCTGTGTACATTCCGCCTCAAGCTAACACGGACATAGCGCTGAAGGAACTCTACGGGCGATCAGCGAGCAGAGTCGGCACACCCGAGGCTGCTTTCATTGTGGCGGGGACTTCAACAAAGCGAACCTGAAGAAAGTTCTCCCAGTTCTACCAACACATAACAAGCAACACGGGGAGCGGATTCTTGACCACTGCTACACTCCCTTCCGGATGGATACAAAGCCCTCCTCCGCCCACCGTTCGCAAATCGGACCACCGCTCATCCAACTACTCCCGCCTACAGGCAGAGGCTTAAGCAGCAACCAATCGCTGTGAAGGAAGTGCAACGCTGGTCGGACCAATCGGAGTCTATGCTACAGGACTGTTTTGAACGTGCGGACTGGGATATGTTCAGGTCGCGTCGGACAACAACGTCAGTGAGTACGCCCTCAGTCACCGGGTTCATCAAGAAATGCATAGATGACGTTGTTCCTACCAAGTCGGTTCGGATTTATCCCAACCAGAAACCGTGGATAAATGGCGATGTTCGCGCTGCACTCATACGCGTAACACCGCCTTGACTCGGAATATGGCGAATACAAAGAGCCCGCTCGACCTCCGTAAGACCATCGGCGCTGCCAAGCGGGAGTTCAGGCACAAGGTGGAGGAGAAGCTCAAGAGCCATGGCGTGAGAGGTGTGTGGAAGGGGCTACAGACAATCACGGACCTCAGAAGGAGAACCAGCGGTGAAAAGAACTCCTCTATCTCCCTCCCAGGCGAGCTAAATACATTCTTCGCTCGGTTCGCGTGAACGGCAGCTCCGAAGGCAGCGCCGCCGAGGAGACCAGCCTGCTGATCATCTCAGAGGCCGACGTGCGCAGAGCCTTCAAGCGGGTGGACATCCGAAAGGCAGCAGGTCCCGACCACATCCCGGGCGCGCCCTCAGAGCATGTGCAGACCAGTTGGCAGGAGTCTTCAGACATCTTCAACCTCTCCTGTCCCAGGCTGTTGTTCCTGAGAGCTTCAAGATGTCCACCATTGTGCCTGTCCCCAAACACCCCAAGGTAACCTGCCTGAATGACTGGAGACCCGTAGCCCTCACCTCGATTGTCAGTAAATGCTTGAGAGGTTGGTCAAGGACTTCATTTGTTCCATGTTGCCTGCCACGCTGGACCCATGGCAATTTGCATATCGTCAAAACAGATCCACCGACAATTGCCATGGCACTTCACACCGCCCTTTCCCACCTGGAGGGAGGAACTGTTGTGTGCGAATGCTGGTTGTGGACTACAGCTCAGCGTTCAACACTATTGTTCCCGCCAAGCTCGACACCAAGCTCAGAGGTCTAGGCCTGCACTCTACCATGTGCAGCTGGATACTGGACTTCCTGTCGGGCCGCCAGGTGGTGAGGATGGCGGCACCACCTCAGAGCCGCTGACCCTCAACACGGGAGCCCCTCAGGGATGCGTGTTGAGCCTCTCTCTACTCCTGTACACCCACGACTGCACGGCCATGCACAGCTCCAACGTCATCATCAAGTTTGCTGACGACACAACAGTGTTGGGGCTGATCACCGCGACAGCGAGACAGCCTATAGGAGGAGGTTGGATCACTGGTACAGTGGGGCCAGGAGAACAGCCTCGTCCTCAACGTCAAGAAGACCAAGGAGCTGATCGTGGACTACAGGAAGCGGAGAGGAGAGCACACCCCATCTCCATAGACGGAGTTGCAGTAGAGAGGTCAGCAGCTTCAAGTTCCTCGGCGTGCACATCTCCGAGGACCTCACATGGACCACGCACACCACTCACGTGGTGAAAAGGGCCCAACAACGCCTGTATTTCCTTAGGCGACTGAGGAAATTCAACATGGCCCACGCATCCTCAGAACATTCTACACCAGTACCATCGAGAGTGTTCTGACAGGTTGCATCACCGTCTGGTACGGGAACTGCACCGCCCTGGAGCGTAGGGCACTACAGAGGGTGGTGCGGTCGGCACAGTACATCGTTGGAGGTGAGCTTCCCTCCATCCTGGACATATACACCAAGCGGTGCGTGGCCAGGGCCAAACGGATGCTGAAAGACAATAACCACCCCGGCCACAAACTGTTCACCCTTCTACCGTCAGGCAGGCGATACCGCAGTATCAAGTGCCGCACAAACAGACTGAGGGACAGCTTCTTCAGTCAGGCCATCAGGCTGCTGAACAAGGACTGAGACCCTCATTAACACTACACACCAGAACATATTCTGTGAATATCTATGGCCATGGTGTATATTTTATTATATTTTATTACATTGTTTATATATATATATAGTGTATATATACATTGTATGTATATACATATATATATATATATAGTCTCAAAAAAGTGTATATTTTATTACATTGTTTTATATATATATATTGTCATGATGTATATTCTATTACACTGTTTTATATATATATTGTTAATACTTTCTTCTTTTTTGTGTGTGGATATTGTATAGTTTATTCTCATTCTTATTCTTTTTTTAGTCTGCTACTGCTGTCGGGTGTTTTGCACATAAGAATTTCACGAACCGATTATACTTGTATAAAAGGGGATGTGACAATAAAAACTTGAAACTTGAAACTTGAAACTAGTGTAGTCACGTAAAGAGTGGACCAGTGTGACGGGAAACTAAAAATCATATATAATTTTTTTTTTTTTAAAGGTAAAAGGGAAACCACCAGAACTCGAAAAACTGTTTATTTTCCACATCGAAAGATGAATGTATTGCATCCACAGCCCCCCCCCCCCCCTCCCGTTACCCCACGCAGATGTCAGGATTACGGCGATGTGTGTGTCCGTCATCGTGTGTGTGTGTGTTTATGAGAGGATTATGATTGGACCTCTGCTTCCTGCGACCTTTGACCCGAGTTTATCCCTCATAGGTTATTGGCTCATGAGTGATGCTCACCGCTCTCCTTTGATATTCACAGAGCATCAAGCTTCGACAGAAAGTCCAACACACATACACACACACACCGACGATGAAAGGCCCAGACAAGTACGCAAAGAGTTACCAAATAAACCCCAAACTAATTTTCCAGGAGGTCCAAGTTTCAAATCCACCTTTAGATAGCGAGAAAAGAAAGAAGAAGAAAAACAAAGTCTCCACTTCTGTCCTGCTCGTATCGGCCATAACGCAACAACATGATGCAACGCTTGCAGCTCTGAGTTGTAAGTCAAATGTAACACCTGTCTGTGTTAGGATGAAATATTTCTCAAGTCTGAGATGCTCCCGACGTACGTTTGACACAAAATGGTCATTTTCTCACTCGGCGAATAAGAAATATTAAAAGTTTCTTACGTATAACTAAGAAGCTTAAAGATGAAGGTCTAGGATCCTAAAGAATGTGTCACCTGTCTGACTTTGGGCTGGCTCCTTTCCTTCAAATTATATGTAAAATTGAAAAGAAGGGAGATTTTTGTGTCTGAGAAGAGCTAAAATAATTCTAATGTTTACATGAGGAGTCAGCCAGTGAGGCCTGGGAGTGAATCCAGTCATGTTCCGTATTGTCTCCATACTTTTTGTAGGAGGGGTTTAACTTTTTTGGAAAATATCCTTCTTCTCTTTACCACGAGAAGCTTAAACCAACTCACCTGCATGTCTTTGTTTAGCCCGTCTAAACAGCCCAGTTCCTTTTTGGCTCGGCCATAACTTCCTGGAGCTTCACCGGGTGAATCACGGGACTCCAGGAAGTCACCGCGCTCAAGAGAAGAAATAGTTCAAAGTGAAAATATAGATATATTTAATACTGTATATATATTTAATATAAATATATATATTTAAATATATAAAAAGAAAATCTATATATATTTTTAATATGTATATTGTGTGTGTGTATATATATATATATATATTAAAATCTCTCTCTATATATATATATGTATATATATATATAAAATCTATAAATATTTAAATATAACAATATATATAAAATCTATATATATTTAAATATAACAATATATATAAATATATTAAAATCTCTCTCTCTCTATATATATATATATTACAAATCAATACATATTTAAATATAACAATATAACAATATATATATATACATACTGTATATATTAATTAAAAACATTTGGGTTAGGTAACTTTTTTAACGTAACCTCATAAGGTTATGCAACTAAACTTCAAACGGGACACGAAAATCCGCCTCCTGTCTTTAATTGAGCCATCCCTCCATCCATCCGTCCTAGCCTCCACCCTACAGAGATTTTGTTGCTCTTCATACGACGTCACCTGACTTTCTCCTTTGCTTCCTCCCAACATAATGACGACAGCCTTCAAAGATGGCGGCGAGCAATTAATGTAAATATTGCTCGTAACAAGTTCAAAGTAAAAAAAGATTGGCTGCTAAAATTCCCAAACACGTGCCACTTAATTAGTTTATTGATGCTACATGACAGGAATTTTCTTTTCATTTTGGTTAAAATGTTCCCGGTGAAGACGGTCTTGGCTTTTTTGGGACCGAACTCCAGACCAAACAGCGTTCTCTGCCACTTCCTGTGTGCCCGACCCGACGCTGGCTTCTTCTTTCATAATTAAACACTCAGAATCGTTCATGTAAATAAGTTGAGGTTTTATTCTGTTATTCTGTATTTTTTTCTGGGAAAGGAGAGACAGTCCAGTGTTTATCTACATAACATGTCGGGGCATTGCTTTGTATGGATCCTAGCGTCTGGCCGGCAGCGTGCGCTACGTGCAGGCCAGATGCATTGTGGGTAGAAACAGTAATAAGCTCAGAGTGGAGGTGCATGGAGCAGCCATGTATTATAAATGAACAGCAGAGCCGCTGGAGGATGAGCCAAAGTAGATGGTGCTTTTTCTTCTTCTTCTTCTCTTGACATATCATCGTGCATATTTCATTGGGCATGTCTGGTTGGGCTGCTGCTTGCCTCGGGAGCCGGGCAGATGTTGTATTTGGTTTTAGTATTAGTGTGTGTGTCAGAAGATACAGATAAAGCATTACAAATGTGTATGTGGGTGTGTACCTGACTGTGAGGTTTAGGTATTGATCTAAAAATCTGTCTGTACAGGTAGATGGAGTATGCTATACAGAGAGATGAAGATGTGATGTTTCACTTTACTACAGGTAGAAATAATGGTCTAAAATACATGGAGGATAAACACAAATTATATGAGTTATGACAGGAGCGTGCGTAACATGAGGTAAGATGATTTTTAGTCATTTTTTAAATATCAAAGTGGGAACTTATTTGCTTTACCTTGTCAATATGAAGTAAATGTTAACTGCATAATATAATGACTATCGAACAATGACACCATCTGCTCTAAGAAGCACTTTCACGATGCAATTTCGTCTGCCACCCGGCGGGAAATGATGGCTCCACTCACGGCACATTGGAAGAGGATAGCGTCATCGGACCCTATGAGACGGCATAGATCCTATCTGCCTGATGGATCATCGAGGTCTGGATCGTGGAATTCCTGCCACCAACTACGCCACTGTCCTGTTGAGACTCCGCCCACTGTTGAGACTCCGCCCACTCCTCTCTCCCTCCATCTGCCTGATGGATCGTGGAGGTCTGGATCGTGGAATATGCCGACTACCAACTATTCATACACTCTGTCACATTCATTGAATGTGTTTTAACTCTAATCTGTTCTTCTGGTCACATGACATCTATTGCATCTGTCCATCCTGGAGAGGGATCCTCCTCTGTTCTCTCCTGAAGGGTTCTTCACTTTTCCCCCCTGAAGGGTTATTTGAGAGTTTTTCCTGGTCCGATGTGAGGTTTTGGGGCAGGGATGTCTATGTGTACAGATTGTAAAGCACTGCGAGACAAATTTGGAATTTGTGAAATTGGGCTATACAAATAAACTGAATTGAATTGAGTCCATATAGAGATAGTAAAAATAATTTACATGAAGGCTTCGTAGTTTGAGTGCAAACTCTTTATTGCTTTCCACACTGACATGTACACTGACTCCCTGTTAATAAAGAGCATTTTGCTAGGAGGGATGCTACTCTGCTTTCTGCCGCTTTTGGACGGCGCGATCTGCGTTAGCTAGCGGCTAACGGAACTGCCGGCACACTCGCTGCTGAGTACACCGCCGCAAGTCAGCCGCTGCTATTGGGAGCAGACGACTCGGACTTATACGACGACTTTGAGCCGATTGATTGTGGACATTGCGGCTGCTTTTTTGTTTGTTTGATTGAAGCCTTCCCGCCCATTGTTGTCTAGACATGGTGTTTAGTCCATTGTGGGTTGCTGATGTTACATCAGAAATAGAACGTTTAGGGTTGAGGCATCAAAACCACTCAGCTAGATTTATGAAAAACATCACGGTTGTGCTTAAAATAACTACGTACAGCTAGGTTAAGTCAACAAGACTAACGTTAGGGTTAGATTATCACCGTTACTACACCAGGGATATGTTTTATATTGTGATGTGATTTCAAAATGAGTCAAAAGTAAAGAAAACCAACAATTTAAATATTCTGCTGTATTATTTTTCTCCTACGCTGGGTTCACAGTGGGGTTAAAAGAGTTTTTTCTGTAGAACGATCGTTTGATTTGCCACATGAAGTCACTTTTGCATCAACTGATTGACACCATCTTTTTTAAACAGCCTGTCACAACACAAGTTTGGGTTTCTTTATGTCAGTTTCTCTGAGGTGCTAAGGTGACTTTCTTTTTCGCTCATCCTTGCATTAGCATTAGAGGTGCTTTAACAACACGGCAGCACGTAGGCATTGAGACGGGAATACTGAGGCAAACAGATGCTCACTTTTAAAGACTGATGGTGAATACTTTCATTTACATTTTAAACGCCAATTATGGAGAAGCATCAAGCGACCAACTCAGGTATGAGTTGAAATTGTCTAAATCACCAGCAATATAAGCAAAAAAATCCACGGTGCACAAACTGAAGGCATATATTCCTTGGTCAGCACAATGTGCATTGACTTTTCTTTACTTTAAGTGATTTACAGATGCAGAGACACACAAAGACAAGCAGTCAGACGACAACAATCCACTTAAAAACTAGCGACCGATGCATCGGCTTTTGAAAATTCTTTTGCTTCCATCCCTCTTAGAAATAACTCAGCGCTGACTCAATGGCATAGATTGTTCTCTTTTTGTTTCTCAAAAGTAGGAGTCGAGCCGTGATTGAGATGTAACTACACACAGAAAAACAATGGTTCTTAAATGGTTCTTTAAAAGGCTTTGTGGTTCTATGAAGAACCATCACCTACTGGAGAACCATTTTGATTCGTTGTGATATCATTATAGGTTCTTTGAAGAACTCTTCAAGGAAATGGTTCTTTAAGGAACCCTAGTTTGAAAGGTTCTTTCTTTGTTGGAATGGAGTTTCAACGAATCATTTGTAGAAGAAAGAAAGAGAGAGATAGGTTACTTTTTATACTATTTAAGGAGAAGGGACATTAAAGACAACGTTTAAAACCCTGATTTAGGAACTTTGTGGAAGAATGGAAAGAATCAAGAAGAATCATTTGAAGAAGAAGGTTCTTTGATATACTTATGGGTTCTTTGAAGAACCAGCTAAGGCATGGTTCTTTAAAGAAACCTGATTTGAAAGGTTCTTTGTAGACCAGATGTAGTAGTGCAAAAAAAAACATGTTTGATCTTTGATATACCTATATTTTCTCTTTGAAGATGAGAAATAGTTAAGAAAGGTCTGGTGTTAAAAGGTTCTTTTAATGGAACCAAAAATGGTTCATAAGAATCATCTATTGAAGGTTCTTTGAACACCTTTTTAAAGGTTTTTAAAGTCTTAAGAAAAAGTATTTTTTTAAAGATTTTGAAAGATTCTTTGTGGAACCAGAAATGGTGCCTTAAAGAACCATTTGTAAAAGGTTCTTTGAGACACCTTTATAGGTTCTTTGAAGAAGTCTTTAAGGAAATGGTTCTTTAAAGAACCCTGCTTTGAAAGGTTCTTTGTGGAACCAAAAATGGTTCTTCTATGGCATCACTGAAGAACCATTTTCAGTTCCAGATGGTACCTTCATTTTTCTGTGTGGATGCTTAAGTTATGCAAACAATCCCAGGAGATGATATATTTTGAAGCAGCCCCCTACCTTGTTCTTTAAACACTCCTTCCTCCTCGTCTGGTTACTCCTCATGCATCATGCATGGATATTGTTTGATGCCATGTTTTTAATTTACAGAGTTCATTTGTTCATCAAAATCAAACTTGCGCCTTCGGCACAATCAATATGATTCGACTCCTCCTGAGACTCAAGAAGTGCTTGATCAGAGTCACTACTTTGATAATCGGATTCTTCTTCCTGTGAAAATGTACGTTTCACAAGAAACACCTGCAATGTTTATAGAAGACGACGCTAAGGCAATCCCAACAAAGAAAGTTTTTCCCGTGAGCTAAACTGCGGAGTTTTTTTTTTGCAGGCCTCTCTGTAACTTTTATATATTGTGCACGTTGAAAGATATATCGCTCGCTCCCCTTGAAGGCCCCGAGCATCGTGACGTAAATTAATGGGTCTTTGCCACCTCTTGTATGCTTCTTTTTTTCTTCTTTCTTTAACACATTGCTCATTTTAATTGTTAGCATTGGAGCGTGGCCAAGGTTTCCTTGCGGCCGTGTGTGTTTCTTTTGGCTGTTTGCAGGTCTCTGGGAATTGTTTTTCCAGACTTGGAGAGTCTCCTGCAACCCCCACACCTCCTCCTCCTCCTCCTGAAGTCTGAGCCGGGCCGAGAACCGAGCCCTGGGGTACTCCTCGTTTCCTGTTAACAAACACAGAGTCACGCAGACACGCAGTCCCCCCCCCCCCCCACACACACACTTCAACATTGAACCATAAGAATTACGTTCATGGCCATGTTGGTGTGAAGGGATCTAGAAGTGTGTGGCTGTAACGTCGGTTCCTCGGGTTCACATCCTGTCTCAAGCTAGACGGTGTGACTATTTCTATCACCACAAATATATCATCTTGCATGAACCTCGACCGAGATGGTTTGGCTTTACCCCAGTTGTGCCTCTGACACTGGCCATGTCCCAAGATGGCACCCGATTAGTTTATTCCATTGAAAACACTCTTTTCGGGGCCCATGGGCGTACGTAGGGGCCCCTTCCCAAGCCAACATTTAGTCCGTTTTGGCGGTTGTGAACGCATTCATCACGCTCAGGTACTGTGCTCTGGGTCTTACGTCTTTTGCTTTTCTAAATGAACCCCAGTTAGGTTTGAACATAATCCGACCCAATTACATGAAGCGAAACAAAATAACATTACCTCAATTAATTAATCGGGCGATGATTAAAATTTAGATTTTGAAGTGTACGATTTCCCCTGCACATAAGTAGCAATTAATTCACTTTGATTTGACCCAGACTAAATATAAATTACCCTAACGAACCAAAGGTTTTACTTCCACTCTGAAACGGGCCAACGGACTACTGCCGAGTGATGCGTTTGGTGACATTGCATGTGACCTGCATGAGATTGCATGTGACTGTGGCCACGATGCCAGACTATTGCTCAGCCCTGCGCTGAGAGCTAACTTTGGCATTTATGTGTGTATATATATATTTATATATATATTTCACATGCAGCTGCATCTATACTTATACTTCGAACATTCTTTTTGAGCTCTCCACATCAAACTAGCACCAATTACACTTTGGGTTGCAACTTCTGTGGGAAAGCTCTGTGTGACGCCGCCGCCGCGTGTTTATTAACTATTTCACGTTCGGCACGTCCACGTGGAGCGACTCCCCGAAGCCGGCGACGACCACATCAGTGTTCGGTCCCGACGTCTAAACAAAAACAATCGCGGCCGACTGGAATCTGACAGCAAGGCAAATGTTTAGAAGTCAGTCTGGGATTCCCTGTCGAAAATACATTGGTTTTCATATGAAAATAGTTCAGAATTACAAAAATACACTTGGCCACTGATATTCAACCCGGCTCATATTTGTGTCCACTTCAAACTCTCACTACTTAGTAATAATGTTCTTTTTTTTGGTCAGTGTGAAAATCAATGCCGAAATCTATAACGATGATACCCCTGTCCTTTAAAAGAAATGTATGGCCGTCCTGGTGAAGCGGAGCTGTCCTGTTCCTCTTTGACCTCCTGTGTGTGTGACTGATGTTTTTATTGGTGTCCTACTGACTCTGGAGTGATGCGCCTATTACAGGGGTCACATAGGTTACCCCCCCCCCATCCCCCCTCTTCTCCCCTACCCCCCTTGACAGAGCCCTGCGGAGGCTGATTTTAGCTGCACCCCATTACCTTCGCACTGGAACTGAGATCAACTTTTTTTTTTTCTCGGAAGAAGTAAGCCGTCTCCCCCCCACCCCCCTCGCCGCAGTTTAAATTCGTTCCACCTCATCTTGAAGCGCTCACATGCTACTTTTTTTTGCACAAGTTTCAGATTACATGCACGTCATGCAGTAAGCGCCTGGACGGGCGGCGGCGGCGGGGAAGACGTCGCGGTGATCGAGTTAAGCAGAACTTAAGAGCGTATCATCCGCGGTTCAGAGCCATTTACTCGATAAGCATTTTTGACATGGCCGCAACACACAAATTAGCAAAGGTCAACGTCTCAATGAACTGAATCCTCTCACAGCGCAACACGAGCTTCCACGAAATGAAGCTCTTGTTTCAGTGGAAGCAAAACTTCACGGCCAAGAAGAATGAGCTGCGATGAGAAGCTGCAGCTCTTAGCGAGAGGTCTATTCCATTATTGACGTCCTTAGACACACTCACAATATTTTCACTCGTGCCAAAAAGTGCTAAATGATGAGTTTTAGGGGTGGGGGGACGACGACGTATTCATCTACTCCCGAAGTGCTTCAAGGCACCAAAAGTGTAACCCAGACGGACCGAGCCAAAATACAAAAACGCTTGAAAAGAACGTGACGATGGGGAAGCCAAATGGCGGGGAGCGCCGTCGGGGTAACAGGAGGCGGCGAGTGCCGATTTCTTTTTAGCGTGTACTCCCACCTTCCAAATGATGGAAGACTTTTATTTTGGTGGTTTTTTTTCTCCATATTGTTTTGCTACTGAATCATGACAAAAAGGGTCTTTGTGGCTTTTGGAGCTATGAAGCACATTAAGCTTATTTGTTGGGCTCGGTAGCAAAACAACAACAACAACAACAACAACAAATTCTCAGCTCATTAAAACTAAAGTAAAAGTTGTTCATTATAAGCTTTTTGCTAAAATGTCCGATGTTTTTAATTGGAACAAAGCAAAGTGAGCAGCTCAACTCATTTTGCATTATTAGTTTTATGATATTAAGTCACTTCCAAAATCCACACACACACACACACACACACATCTTAGAGGAATACACCAATAAGCAAATTCCCATTCATGCAGCTCTTGTTTTTCATTGATTATGTCATGCATTGACCTCATCCTTGGGGGGAGGAATTCATCCAAACTCTGAAAAAGGAAAAACAAACTGGGCTCCGCTGTAATGGATCCTTGGGAAAACTCTGGTTACCAGGGCTTAGCGGGACGCTCGAGTTATAAACGGCTCCGCAGGAAAAACAATGACAGAAAGTGTTGACTCAGACCTGAAACATGACTTGGCAAATACATCTTTTGGGATTTAATTAAGTATACAGTATCACCATTACAGAATACAAACAATTCGTACATGTAGAGCGCCTACAATGGTGGAAGGGGACTCCTTCTTAATGTCTCTCGGAGTAAGACGATACGGTCTTCTTGCTCATGTCTACACGCACAGTGGGAATGTGGTCCGGCGAGTCGGCAGCGCTGCCGCATATCCACTTCTTCACAACATCTAGCGTGGAACAACTAGTCAGATACGTGAGAAACTTTTGGAAACAAATATGGGTTTTGATAACTTTTGGTTTCTGTGGAATCGACTTTATTCTTGTCCTTGATGATCTAGAGCAGGGGTCGGGAACCTATATATGGCTCTTCCGGTGACGGCATATGGCTCCCAGACAATTTTGAGTAAAAATATATATAACTCCGCCCGCCCCCCTGTAATTTTCTCTATCGCGCCAGATTACAGCAGAAGTAATGTCAGGTCCTTTTCTTAAAGACGTCTTTGTTCTTTTATTAAACTAAACATCTGTTATTGATCGTATCTACACAGCAGCATGTCATTCTGTCTCTACGTGTCGCGTTAATGCTTCTCGGCTCGTCGTCTCGCTCCGATGCCGGCGAGCACGGGACGGAGCAAAGAAAAAGTCACCTGCACCCCCCCCCCCCCCCGTAGCATCTTTAGGAATATTTGGCTTTTATGGCTCTCCCAGTCAAAAAGGTTCCTGACCCCTGATCTAAAGGCTTTAGAGATGACGTGGTAGGAGAATGGTGACTCTTTACGGCAAAACCTTAAAAAACGCCCAATTTCTGTAACGCATTATAATATTTCTCCACATCTGTTGATTTTATTGATTACATATTCACTTCTCGTCAATTAGCCCCGTGGAGGAATGACGATTGTAACTTTTTCCATTAAAGTCAAAAGTCAGATCAGTTGTTATCGAGTAACGGTGAGTTTAAATGGGAGCCAAAATGGTATTGGTATTTTAGATGAAAATTGTATCTGTTAATCACTTTTAAGAAGCATGTTCGTGTACGTTTATGGATGTGACTCAGAACTTTATTGCCTATTATTTTAGTTTGGATTGACAACATATTTGAACGTATGGACACACACAAGTCGACGGGTCGGACGACTTCGCAATAGTCTGGGATTTCTAAGTGAACTGGTTCCCTTTCTGTCGACTTGAAGACAGACTTTGCATGAAAATAAATGAGTTTAAATATTATTTAAAAGGCTCTAAATGGGGCCGACGTGGCCAATTGTGAAGGACTTGACTTTTGTCTTCTTCCTTCTGGCCGACGCTAACATGAACATTCATTTATTCATCTGTATGTGTGCGACCGCTTCTTTGTGTCTCTGAGAACCTGAACGGATTTAGAATTCCATGGAGGAGGAACTCGAAAGCTTCTTTATTTATTTGTGTGTGTGTTTCCTCGCTCATTCCCAGTGTGTCCTTGTTTTGCGTGTCAGTGGACACGTTGCGTGAAAAGGCCCTTTCTCTTTCCTCGGCCACCAGTTACTGCGACGCTGGGGGGGGGGAGGGGGGGCTTTTGTCACTCGTCTATTTATTTAGCCGCCGGAGTTAAATGGCTTAGTGACAAATTAGAGTGTAACGATAATGACCGCGATGGTTAACAACGCTCGCTTCTCATCGGACAGAGAGAGGGAGGGGGGGGGCTTTCCCAAATGCTCCTTTCTCTCATTCTTATCCTGACGTATTTCACGGCATCACATTGTGAGTGACAACCCCCCCCCCCCCTCACGTGAAAGGGAGCTCTGAACTTTGTTTAATTTTCTTTCTCCTTGGCAGAATGTGGCAAACCAGAAAAGAGGTTGAGGGTTGCGACTGAGGCACAAAATTAAGTTTTTTTGGGGGGGGGCGGGGGAGGTTCTTTATTTTTCCAGAGGAGTAGAGGGTCAAGAATCAAAATGGGAATGACATTTGCCATCAGCTTTATGCCAGCCATTGATGCGCTGGCATAATGGCTAGTGCGCCCCCAAAGTGAGCCTGCAAAGGAGGAAGAGATCTGCATTGCAAATCGGCCGCGCACCGGCCTCTTTTCACGAGTGGCCGGGCGGGCCGGGGCACGGTTCCCACACACACCCCTCCCTCCTCCTCCTCCTCCTCACCGCTGACAAACGCCCAACCCCTCCCACCTCCCCTCCCTTCTAAACCTCAGCTCGACCCAAATGGCCTCAGTCGTCTTCCTCCGCGGTGGAGGAGGAGGAGGAGGAGGAGGCGGCCTGGCGTTCTCCCAGGCCGACTCCCCCAGAGCAGGCGCACAGCACAGTGGGGGCTTTGTTCCCAGCACGGCAAGGCCTGGGGAGGGTCTGGGTCAAGCCCCCCCCCCTCCCCCTCCGACAGCTTTTTGACAGGCTGCAAGGAAAGGTGTAGCCCCCCCCCCCCCACACACACACACACACATATACACTGATCTTTGTTTGTTAGTTTCCACTCAGCTGTGTATGTTTACATTATTGGAGGCACAAAGGAGAATGGATGTGACTCGTTTCAGCCGGTCACACCGGCAGAAGCAGTCGGTAAAGAAATGACGCTGACTGTTTTGGGGTTCCCCCTCCCCCCCCTCCCCCAATGGACACAGTCTTGTTCCCCCTCACGCGGCCCGATTAGACCTTTCAGTGTGAAATTGATTCCAAAACTAATTAATAAACTGGCAAACTGTTTTGGCGCCCGCCCGGTGGGTCTTGGCAGCGAGAGATTTGAGCAGGTTTATCGTTATTAAAGAAATACGCCAGTAAAAAGAAAATACACGACGAGAATCCAACCAGGGCATCAACGAAGGCTCGGACCACTCTTCTTGGTTTTTCCCGATAGGGACACACTGGGGGTCATTTTCAGAGCTGAACGCTCAAACCTGAGCAATTATGTTAAAACCTCCATTTATTCAAGCAACTAACTAACAGAGGAAAAACAACAACGAAGAAAACCATCGATTCCAAATCGGTTTATTTTGTATCGCCCAATATCAAAAATTACAAATTCCCCTCAGAGGGCTTTAATTCAATTCAATTCAATTCAGTTTATTTGTATAGCCCAATTTCACAAATTACAAATTTGTCTCGGAGTGCTTTACAATCTGTACACATAGACATCCCCCCCCCAAAACAAACCTCACATCGGACCAGAAAACCAACAAATAACCAGGGGAAAAAAGAAAGAGAAGAAGAGGAGAGCAGGAGGATCCCTCTCCTCCCTTCTCCTAGGATGGACAGATGCACAATGTAATGTGTACAGAAGGACAGATTTAGAGTTAAAATGAATATCATAGAATATGACAGAGTATTATAGTTCATATATTCCACGATCCCCACCATGAGACTCCATCAGATCCATCAGGGGGGGAGTGAGGGGGAGGAGGGAGGGCGCAGTGGAACAGTGGGCGGCGGAGTCTCAATGGACAGTGGCGAAGGATATCTGAGCACAGATTTTAATCAGGCAGATAGGATTTATGTCAGGCATTCCATGCTATGTCATCTCATGAGGACCCAGTCAAGCACGTTCCGTGAGAAAGAAAAGACTCGTGAGGTGGCAGAGAGAGTAAAAAAGAGGAGAGAGATGAAAATTCATGAGAAAGGAAAGAAAAGAGGATCCTAGTATATCCATCTCAAAACGTCTCCCGGCAGCTATGTGCAAGCCCCCTAACTATAAACAAGTCAAAGAGGTCTTAAACCTGATTCAACCCTAAGCTCTGTCTCTGTCAGAGGAAGGAAATTGGAAGCTGGTTCCATAAAAGATGTGTGATAACTAAGACTGAATAAAAAAGAACCCTTTTAAGAGGAAAGGAACTGGCAAAGGTCGGCCCATTTAGTGAGCGTGACTCTCTGGTAGAACAATGTGGTAAACAAGCTCTTAGTGATATGATGGAGCATCACAAATAAGGCTTTGTAGGTTAAGAGAATTTGGAAGTGAGACTTTCAAGGCTAAGTAGCCAGTTAGAAGAATTTTAAAGTGATTCTTGATTTTACTGGAGCCAGTGCAGAGCAGCTAGCAGGAGCATGTGATCTCTTTCTTAGTTTCAGGAAGTAACACGAGCTGCAGCATTCTGCTCTGAGCAGACTGAGGGAGAATCCAGTCTGTACACATACGACATCCCTGACCTTTGACCTCACATCGGATCAGGAAAAACTCCCCAAGAAATAGAGAAAAAACCTTTAAAAGGGAAAAAAGGGAAGAACCCATCAGGAGAGCAGCAGAGGAGGACCCCTCTCCAAGCTGATGTGCAGACGTTTGACATTTCCACGTCTCCTCACATCCCTTCTCATCGATGTGTCGGGGGCATATATGAATAAATTCAATCCAGGATCAAATATAAGTAACGGGAAGCTCCGTAACTCAGTCATCTGGTCACGCAGCCCTCTGGAATTGGCTCGTCTTTGGCTCGGTTGCCACGACAACACCTTAATTTTTTCAAAAACAAGGGCAAACTATCGAGCAGGACGGATTGAAATTGTTAGAACACTTCATCACGCTGCACAGCGGGAGGCATGAAATATGGAGTCGAGGACCTCTTTCGCTGGCGACCGTATTTCCACCTCCTGTTTCAGTTTTTTTTGGCCGCTCTTCTCCTTCTTCGTCTTCTGCTGCGCTCGTTTCATTTCACAGATGTTCAATCTGAGAGGAGGAAATGTGAAGCGAAATGCTGAAAGGTAGTTGGCGCTGGAAGAAATATGGTTAAAAATGTGTTTTTAAAAGACGGCGAGGAAAGGAGACGAGTGAGGAGGCCGCGCCGAGCCGCTGATCTGATGATTCTATTGGTCAATACACGTAAAATGACCACACGTGTACATGTATGTTAAGAAGTGAATGTCAGATGTTAACATCCGGGTGTTAATCTTTTTAGGAGACATATTTTATCAACCGCTTTCCCAGATGATGTATATGTTTGTTTTTCGCTCATGGACTGCAATTAAAATGACAAATGCGGCGCTTCTAGCGATCAAAGCCCCCCCCCCCCCCCCCCAAGCAAACAACAGCGTCTGAGAGCTTCACTTTAAAAAACAACCATAAATTGTAAAAAACCCTAAAATCCCCCTTTTGACCGAGCTTTTAATATCAAGAGTTTTATTGCCAGCCTTGACACCGCGGTGGAGTGTCATTGAGAGTGAATGGGTGTTGTGGTAGTAGAGCTCTAAAGGTCGCCTTAAAGCCCCCCCCCCCCCAACAGGCTTTGTTATTATCCCACATGTGTATTTAAAGGACCAGTATCGTGGTCAAAGAGTCAAGCAACGCAATCTGTTGGTTTAAAGCAACGTGGACACGAGCGACGCCGACGGAGGGTCGACTACGAGCGGATTAAACCATTCCGAGTTGCGTAGTATTTAATATCGGAAGAGTCCAAATATGGGAAGGGGCGGTTTTCCTGAACCTAATTGAGTGCTTGGTTCCTTTAAGCGAATATCTCCATTTGCAGTTGCTGTTTCTTCCCGGTTAAAATGTTTCATCAGCGGTGATTCTGGATCTCACTGAATTTAAACTCTTAATGAAATGATTCACGATCCTGTGAAACAATAAACAATACATATAATAAATAAAAAACTTTTAGCTATAACTGTATATTTTCAGATATTTTTTTATCTTTCCACATTATTAAATGATACATTTTGTATGGAATAAATAATGAATGGGTTCCTATATGGAGCAAAGCTTCAAATCCACTTAAACTTTTTCAACTTTAAAAGCTTACAATGTCGTCATACTTTCAGCTAAAGATATTTTACCTTCAAAATGTTGAACAAATCGTTAGGTATAACTTTACGATTCAGCTTTTTTGATAGCTCTTATAGTTATTCAACTGTCCCCGTTCTAACGCATTTTCTGCAGGAAATGCTCTTTCTAGTTACTATTATTAATATTACTACAGTAACTTTATGTTGGACAAGAAGAGAAACGCACTTTCAGATATTCTATATTTTTGCACGAAGGAAAGAAGTGACAATAAAGACTTTGAGGTGGTGGAAAACAAATACGTAGCGAGAACAATATGTGGAAAGTATATTTGCATATGTGTGCAAAATAAAGAGCAAATAAGTCACTTTTTTTTGTTTTGCAAGTTCACCCGCCCTCATTCATTCATTCTAAATTTCATGAAAGCAGCGAGGATGATTGTGTGTGTAACGAGCAAAAGCAACACAATAAGGGCCGAAGGGGGAGGAGGTGGAGAGGGTATTTATTTATGTTTTTTACCCTTCTGGACTGGGAACCTGGTGGTTTTATATTGGCCCATGTGAAAGGGGAGGCTGTGTCTTTTATGTCGGGATGCCTTTGAGACGAAACGTGAAGGTATGCGGCACGGGGATGAATAGCTCCAAGTTTTGAGTTGGGTTTTTTTAGAGTAAAGGGTTGTTTTTACCCCCAGTGTGTTCCCTCCTGAGTGGCTCATTACACGGGCAACCTGTTGCTCTCTTCACCAGACAGAAAAACACCAAACAGCATATATTTGCAAAAAAAATAGAAGAAAAGATGGATGAAAATGATTAGTGGACTGAAAATGAATGGACAATTTAAATTAATAACATTCACTGATTCCACTTCAACAATATTCTGCTTCTTTATTTTAATTTTTGAGTTGTACTGTTAGTTGGCTCAATGGAGACTATTATTAATATTTCTGAATCACAATTAACATCTTCAAGGCATTAACGTCCCTATACATATGTGGAATGGCCTCTAAAAAGGCGAATTACGTGACTCGGGAGATTTTCCTCCGCAGTCGACTTCTTGAGGTCACGTTTTTTCTCCCGGGTAACGTTGGAAAACAACAAACGTCGTGTGTGACTTCCACCCAGGAGGCCTGTGTCAGTGTCACGCGCACTTATTGTAACCCCAGTCATTTACCAAGTACAGGGTTCTTACACATTTTGACCAATGGATTTCCAAGACTTTTCCATGACTTTAAACCAAATTTCCACGACCAAACTGAAATCTCGGTATAAACATGAACAATTTAGAAAATGTTGTAGGTTTTTAAGCGTAACATTTCCATGACTTCTCCAAAACTTTTATGATTTAAGTTTTTTCCATGACTTTTCCAGGCCTGGAAATTACCATTTTAAAATTCCATGACTTTTCCAGGTTTTCCATGACCGTACGAACCCTGCAAGTAGCTCTGACAGATAATTGAGAATGCAGCTTAAATTACGTTGATATGTGCACACGCAGAAATGTTGGCTTCAGTGAAACATTCAATGTTGAGATCGAATTGCAGACATTTTAAGGCCAACTACTCAGTCGGTTTAGTAAAGAACATTTCAGTGTTGGCTTTAAACGAGTGAGTGTATTTCTTACATAACTTAGGTTGCCTACATCATTTAAAAATAAGGCAACGTTGACTTCTGGTCTCACACTGGGACTCGAACACTGTTCACCTGGGTGAGAGTCCACCGCCCCGACCTCCGTCTCCCGGGTACTTTGATTTCTAAAGTATTTCTGACGAACCTGTGAATTCGAGGCCATACACACCACAGAAGAAAAAAATACAGGATCCCAAATTAACTTTCCATTGGTATTGTTTCTGTGGTGCTGGTTAGCAAATATTTAACACTCGGCTACCGCCACCGCTGCTCTTGTTCAGGTGTTTTCTAAGCGATTAGCTCGAACTTCACGATGAAATATCCGCTGTGCGAAGGCTTAACAAAGCATCCTATCTTATACACAAAGACATTATGAATAAATGTAAATTCAGTTTACAAAATCCAATTTAAATACAGAGACAAATGAACATACTCCTTTCCTAACGCGACTCTATCAGTCAAACACGGAACATTTAACCTCGGTTTCTCACCAGCAGACAAAAAACAACAAAAGGCAAGATAATACAACAGGAAACGGTTTATTTATGCTACGGTGAGAAGGTGAAAATGAGTATTTCAGTGCTCTGGCGTCTCCATTCGGACTCCGTGGAGCGCTCCTCTCTCCCAGCCTCCATGAGACAACTATTAACGAGCAGAGCTGATTTCAAAGCCCCCTCTGGGTCCGAGAGGCTGCGTGTCCGGGCATCTGTGGAAGAAAAAAGAAAAGAGAAAGTCCCAGATTGCTCTTTCTTTCTTTCTCTCTCTCTCTCTCCCCCTCCCTCCCTTTGAGACTTGACAGAAGTTTCGACAGTGGCAGTAAATTCCCTCCGCAGACCTGCTGGGAGGCAGGGGAGCGCGGCGATGGGAAGGCCCTTTTTTGCACTTCAAGGACCCCGAGCGTCTTGCCGGATAGCCTGTCAGAAAAACTAAGGCTGATAATAAATTAGCTTTTTTTCTTTCGCACAGCTGTGGCTGTGAAGACGAGCGCCGAAGGCCTACCGGGGGTAGGAGGCGAGAGCCGGAGGAGACGCACGTCTCCGAGAGGCAATGGGCTAGCCTGACTTCATAGAGGGAGCGGAGTGACTGTTCAAAGGGGGGGGGGGGGGGGAGAGAACTTTATCACCGCTGAACAATTCTTCACAAACAGAGGGCCCTTTTTTTTTGTACGTGTCACATTTATACTGAAAATGGAGTAATTCTCTCAAACTCGCCGGCCTATTCTGCAGAAAGTTCCAATTACCCTCAACCTTTGAAGTGCGAGACGGCTCAATTATGACTTTTTGTTTTGTTTTTGAGATCTGCTTTGTGGCGACCTTTAATTTTGCGTCCGCAGGTTTGAGCCTCTTTTGCCCTTCTTTTTATGAAGCGCCTCAGATCTCACCTGTCACACACCCAGCCTCTACCCACAAGGACACATAAATGTCACGCATAAATTAATGTAAGAAATACATGTGGACACATAGTGACATAAATAAATGAAGAAATACAGAAATGTAGAAATAGATTTATTTAATGATGTCCTGTTTAGGTATAACTATTCCTGTATTTATTTATTTTTACATCAATTTATTTCTGTATTTATTTATTTTTGTATTTATACATTTATTTTAGCATTTATGTATTCCTGTATTTATTTATTTATACATTTATTTAAGCATTTATTCCTGTATTTAGTTATGCATTTATTTAAGCGTTTATTTATTTATTCCTGTATTTATTCATACATTTATTTAAGCATTTATTTATTGATACTTAAGACATTTTAAGTTCTCCATAGGGTTGACTTAAAAGTAAAAAATGGGTTGCAATACCAGGGAAACCCAACGAAATGTATTTATGGCACAATTTTCCCGCCTAAAAAAACCTCCACACGGCAACAACATGCTTAAAATAGGCGAACCCTCCGGTACGACGGTCCCGACGCCGATCAAGCCTTTCGACTGTGAACTCGCAGTCCACACCTCCTCTGCCTCGGGGCCTCTGTCTCCGTAGCACGCATGTCAGAATCCACTTCCAAACGGTTGTCAGTTTGTTGGCACCGTGGTAAAAAAAAAGAAGAACAACAACAACCCTGCAGTTATTGCACCGCGGTAAATACGGTTGATTCAGAGTGAAGAAACGCGTCTTGTGTTCATGTTCAATAAGATTTTATACAAATACTCTTCTGAGGCGGGTTACGCAAAGTACACTCGGAGACGTCTCCCTCACATCCTCGCAGTAGAGATTCCTCTCATCCCTCTCGCTCCGCGCTCCCTGTGATCCGCCTCTCACAATGTAAAGGGAGGTGATACGTGTCCCTTTGCAATTCCCTTCATTTTCCCGTTTTCTTATCGCACAAACGGAACGAGATCAGAGAGAAATCTGTTTTCCCCTTCTCCCTTCTTTTACTTCGCCCACTCGCTGTCCCATCGCTCCCCCAGCCAACCCCACCCTCACCCCGCGATGCGTTCTGTTCGCTTTGAGCCACTCTTTACATTAAGGCTGGAAATATGAGTATTGAATAAATCTATTTTTTTCCTTTGCACACGCCCCCACCCTGCAGTTCAAGCAGACCTGGCGTGTCCAGGACCTCCTCGTGAGGCTCCCATGGGGGGGGGGAGCCATCTGCCTGGGTACAAAAAAACCTGGAGGTGGGGGGTTAGAGAGGCAGGGATGGTGAAACAAAAGTAAAAAAAGGGAAAGAGTAAAGTAGAGGGATGATTTTTCCATTTTATATTCTTTATTTGTAATTTAAACAAATGTATTGGCTTTTAAAACGTTATCTTTTGTGTTCCATCACATGTCTGAATAACGTTGGAGAACTACGAAACTCTTTAAAACGCCACGTGTAAATTAACCGAAGAAGTTTAAAAAAAAGAAAATTGGGCTGACAGCTGATTTAGATGAATTCTATCTGGATGCCAAAAGAAAGTATAAGAAACCATCTGTGAGACAGACCCACCAAGAAGCATTCAGAATATATCCCTCCCAAATTACTGCATCAACTGTACTGGCAAAATCTTCTCGGCTAACGGAGATGCATTTCAGGGCTTAGTGAGTGTGTATTAAATTGCACATGAGACTGGATGAGTGTGAACGGGTCTTAAATCCCACTTAGAGGTCAAAAGCAGCTGCTTTGTTGTTAATGAATGTGCAACAGGCTGAGGACACGCAGGTGATTTTAATTAGGAAGATGAGTCTTCTGTTTCTACAACTGCCACAAAACCGCTGAATCTCGTTAGCTAAACTGCACGAGTAAATATTTGGAACTCGTTTCAGGAACATTTGCAGATTTTTCCGAAGTTAAACTTTAGTTGGCTTTGAATGCGTGCACACCGACATTATCCCGCCTTGCTAACGCTAACTAGCTATTGTTGACGAAGCAACAAGGAAATTTTTTACCGAACTTCATGAATACGCCGACGACGCTATACTCTCCAACCATGTAGCTGGCCACACTTTGCCTGTTTTTGTAGCTTTGCCACTCGTAGTGTGAATATATAGCATTAGAATGACTACAAGTTACAATCAACAGGACTGTCAACTGCCCAAATTGTCTTTACATTATATATTTATATAGTCAGCGGACCTGCTAATGAAAGAAAAGTCGAAAGCGTTTGTCCGGTTTTGAGGCGCAACAGCTTTCAGTGGCAGATGGTCTCGTCTCTCGATGAAAAATTCAAAAAGGCTATAATCCGGTTGCGTAATTCCCGGCGTGGATTAGATATCACAGTGCGACTCCGAAACATCAATCATGCCATTTCCATTCAGCATTGGCACACGTACAAACGTCTCTTTAATGTAATCTGAAATGTCTTTACTTGAAGTGGTTCGGGGAGCTTTGAGGTGAGATCAAATGGGCGAGATAAGTGAGAAACTATCCATGTTCAGCCACCAGCCTCACGCTGTCGTTCTGGCATTTCCTTGTTCGCGGCGTGGTCTCGCTATCTGTGTACACACATTACACACTCGCTGCTTTTCAACTCGCTGCCGCCTGTAGAATTCAAAGAGGACGGTGTGGTTGAATTAGGCTCGTCATTTCAAGTGGTTGCAGCACACCAGTTTCGACATCATCACCTGATTTGAGGACTGTAGAATTTATTATTTTGTTTTCATCTGACGGTGATTGTGTAGCTTGAGTTGGGTCCCGCAGAACATCCCTCTTTTTTTGAGGATTTTCATTCATTAAGGTTCTCAACATTCTCCTGGATAATCTACCATCAATGAAGGTATTCAGTAATTTTTTTCCTTCTAGCAGCTTGGTATGCATAATATATACAAATAAATATGTTAAAACAAAATTATAGATTAAAACTATATATATATAATTATATATATACAAAAAAATACAGTATATATAAAATATATATATTAAATATATATATATATACAAAGAAATATATACAAAAATATTTATATATAAAAAAATAAATATATATCTATAAAATTAAATATATATATATAAATATAGATATAACATAAATAAACCTCAGCCGTTGTGGATATGGAGAAAAAGAGCCAATTCAGCAAGGAAAATCAATATTGAATGCTTTTCTTTAAACTTTGTTTAAAAAAGCTATCAACAGTGATGTTGCAGTATGTTACGTTACTTCAGTCAATAAGTAACTTAAGCCAATAAGTAAGTTAACAGAATTACGCGCGTTGACGCAAGTTGAATACGCGATACGAATTGTCAATTTTTTTCCGTTGTCACGGGACACGATCATCGGTCTCTTGGATGAAATCATATGTTTTTACCCGTCGATCCACGCCAAAGTGTGTAACCCTTAATACTGCGTTACCTGACTTCCACTATACTCCACTCACTCTTCATAACCGTGGCAGGCACGTTTGAGTTGGGAGTGAGACGGTCGGTCTCCTATCCAGGAAATGGAAAACCAGTTCTCCTGATTTGCTATTTTCTAAGAAATAACCCCAGACTGACATTTCTAGGAGATTTCAGACAAAGAAGCTGATAAGCGATGCTGTGTCCAACTCAAAGCAGCGTAATTATAATTATCATCAAGTATAAGGTGGCACACAAAATGAGGAACGCAGATGTGTGAAAAACTTATTTCTCTCACTTTTTGTTCTGTTTTTTAAGCAATAGGGTTTAAACAAATGGCATTTGATTGTGTTGAGTCATTTAATACTTAAACTCACCCATATGCTGAGCCATCTGTGCTCCACATAGCTTTTTTCAGTTTTCTATTGGATCGGCACACTAACTTGGCAACCTTACAAACTCGAAAGCCCAAATAATGGACTGTGTGTTTTTTAAATCAACTAATTTCAGGTTCACATGTTTTTCCACGCCACCCCTTTAGACCTAAATGGCGACGGTTTCTCTTGGCTGCACATGCTAACGCTAAGTATGCTAGCGGGAGGGCAGCATTACAGCCAGAGCGCAACGCCTTCTGCCAAGGGCCAATTTTCAAAATGGGGGGCGGGGTACTGGAGGAAAGAGCCTGTGCTTACGTTGGCTCGGACCGCCGCTCCAGTTCAACTCACTTGACCCTTTCCAGAAGACCAACAAACTCTGTGGACACCCAGGGAGAAGGCAGAAGAAGGGGAACAATTAGAGGAACTATAGTCTGCTGTTTGAATAGAAATAATAATACAGACTTAGAGTCTTCTCCGCAAAGACGGCAGACATTAAAATAGACGAGTCACGAATCATGTTGAGAGCTGAGCGTTCAAGATCTACTTTTTTACCATTAATACCGACGCTACCTCAACGCACCACCAAGCTCGTTGAGGTATTCAACGTTACCTCAAAGCACTCTAGCGGATGTCTGGATCTTCTACTCGGACTTTCTTAGCTGAGCTGAAATTAAACAAATATAATTATCCAATTTTCTATGGGGATGATGGTGGGAGGGATTTTAAAAACTAAATGGTCCGTGCCATCATCAACAGCCAAAGGTCATTGGTGAACCTCAAGCACAGTTTCTCAGGTGCGGTATGCTTCCTGAAACCAGGAATTTTATTTTTCCAGTACAGATAGAAGTTTCCTGGACACCTTTTTCGTCTACGAGTTTAGAAATAATAGACGTTGTTTTCTTTAGTGGCATAACATTAAAAATATTAAACAGAAACATAATTCCACAGTGCTATAAAGAGATAACATAGCATTATAGACATTAGGCTTCATAGACAGCGCCAGAGATTATTTGAGTTACATTTCCTCTTCGTGGGCGCAGCTATTTTAATTCATTCCGACCTCCGTGGTGCTCGACATTCCCCAGAGTCGCACTATGTATGAATGCGTCGTGAAATGGGAGCGCTGCGAGACCGCCATCCGATCGCCGTAACCCGCGTCGACCCTTTGGAATCTGAGCAAAGGAATTGGTTCGATTAACTATGAATTTATCCAGGTTTTTTTTCCACAGAGAGAAGATTCGGTTAGTCCGACGCCAACCGTTCACATTGAAGCGTTCCGTTGAAGCGCAGCTGTCGAGGAACGAGGGAACGTGGATCTTTCCGCTCTATCCGGTTACTTATTAAATGGGAACTGACACATTTGACCGATTAAAGTCACGTGACTTGGTCCTATGGCTTCCCTCGGTTCTGGAAGACATTCGTCAAGCCTTGAGAAAATAACCCTAGTGATGTCACGGTTGCGTGTGCTCGGGGGTTTGGAGGCTCCGATTATTTTTAATGGTAACTGTCTAAAAACTGATTCTGTGTTTTCACGTTTATTGTTAGGCAGCGAATTCCAGTTATATAATAATAAATCCAGCACAATGGGTGGTTAGTGGATTACTTTTAAATCAAGGGTGTGTAGGATTCTTCATGAGCGAATCCACTTTCAAATCATCCTAATTGCTTAGGTTTTGTTCGGTTCACTAAAAAAATAAATAGTTTCCTCGCTGATGGTCGATCACTTGACATCACATTCCCCAAATATAATTTTTATTTATATATATTTTTCCTGAAAGAACTATGCACTAATGTACTAACAAATATACACAGTGGACATATTTCTGAAGGCAGTTTCTTCAGCTTTCTTTGAAGGAGAAACGACTGCTTAGGAAGTTATAATACATTAAAAAGTAAATTTATTCGTTCAGTATTGGTTTCTAAATGTTGACTCAAACAGATTTTTACATGTTTGCATGTTTAGCTGAGCTGCTTAGAAAAGACTAAGGGAGCATGAGCCACAGGGACCCGGGTTCAAGACCAGTTAAAGACACTAGTACCATCTAAAGTAAATAACTTATTTTTTCACCACAATTGCATTCCACTAAAAGGTGCTCGATAAAAACTAAATAGTTAAGTCTAAAACTCTGAACACGGCAACAACAACAACAAAAAGAGGCGGCAGCAGCTTTGGTGGTCCAAGCCTGTGAAACCTCAGACGATGAATGACGTCTGCAGCACAATCACGACTTCCTGTTCCACACCAACACGGTCCAACCTGGCAACCTCAGCCTCGCTCGGGCTGGGCGGAGGTTCTCCCTGAAAGTGACTAAAAGCTCCCGTTAAAGAAAGTGTGTGTGTGTGTGTGTGTGTGTGTTTTGTTGCCACGTTGCTGTGGATCTGGATGAGTGATTGATGGCTGTCACAGTTCAGGTGACACTTAAAGACGATTTCTTCAACCTCGTCTTTTCTTCTTCTGTCTTTGGTAATTTATGCTCAAGATTTAGTGCGTGGTAATCCGATGTCGAAATAAACCGGGAGACCAGATACGTCACTCAAAATAACCTCGGTCTCTTCTCGAGAAATGAAGTGAATTATCTTTCAATAATCACGTTTCAAGCGTGCGGCGTGTCTGCACATCTTATGACGGCTGCATTTAACCCGTGAATAACCCGAGCACGCTAATGTTGCCATTGAATGTGACGGAGCAGTTATGGTCCGGGTCCTGAACTAAAGCAGTTCTGATCCGGGTCCTGAACGGGGCCTTGGTCTTGGCTGGACCGAAGAGCTTCTCATCGGTTATTTATGTCTAATGACATCTTCATGTGCAGAGTATCTGTTATCAGAGGCACAAACACGTTCACTATGCTCATGGACATGGACATGGACACACACACACACACACACACGCTCATTTACTACACACACAGGGCTGTGTACAGCTGCCTCATGCGTCTGCAGGGAACCACCATGTCATGTTTTTTAAGCATCATTTGTTACACACACTGTCCAGTAATTGCGCCGCAGACACATTAATTCCTGACAACGTGACATATGATGTGTTTCGTTGTGCGTCTGGCGTCGAGCGTGTCGGTTACAACACGCCCGTCCAAGTCGTGGTCGCCTCACAGATGTTTTGAATTCCATAAAGTGCAGCTTTCAAACTGTCTCTCTAGGATTTTTCTTTTTTGTCTCTCTCTCTTTTGTATTTAAACAATTGATATAAATGTTAAACTCGCACAAGGAAATGACATCGTTTCTAGTTTTCTTATTGTATGGATTCAAAGCAATTTCAATTAATTTTTTAAATTTTCTTTCTGGAGCTTTTCCTGATCTGATGTGAGGTCAAAGGTCAGGGATGTCATATCAAAAATTATATAATAAAAAAAAAAGATATATAATAAATAAAAGACGACTACTACTTCTATTTACGCTTTTTTGGCTTTTTAAATGTTTTTTATTGAAACAGATGAAGAACGAGACGAGAGCGAACCAAGTCAAAGAACTGCAGCGCTACATGACACTTGTGTAATATCTTTATTAGCTTTTCCGATCGGGAGCTTCAATTAACGTTTAATGCATTTAAGGAATTTTGGACGCGGTGGAATTTTTAATAATTGTATATAATAAATAAAAGAAAATTGTAAACAAACAAACAGAAAACAGTACGTTAAAACAAGTATATATTATAAAATTAAAAAATGATATAATAAAATATATTTTTTTAAAGAAATTGCATGCATGCACACTAAGATTAAATGATTTTCAAAATTGTACACGGGTCACGTAAATGGCAGATTATGTTCCGATGTTTCGAACTCGTCCGATATTCGTTGGGTTTTAGCGTTCGTTGAACGTGTGTGCAGCACATTTGCAATATAATTACCTTTATTTTAATCTACTTCTAGCACCGCTGCATGTAAAACATGATATTTAGTGGAATATTCATTTACATAAGGCGCGTAAACAACCGCGTGGGAATATTTGTCTTTTTCAGAAATAGGCCAAAGACCTGAAAATGTCTCGCCCTGAAACTTAAACTCTACAGAAAAAAACATGAACTCCAACTTTCAGTAACTCCAGTTATGTATGTACACAAATCACAAATAATCATGTACACAATCACACATTCATATACTACAATCAGTCATGGTGTGTATTCATGAGAGTCTCAACTGCGCGGGAGCCGTGGGACCTTTAGGGGCTCCGGAGTGTTTGGGTAGAGAAGGGGGATTGGGGGGTTGGGGGGGCAGGAAGTCAGGGAGGTCCACTTGGCCATGAAATTAAAAAACGAGAGAGAATGCAACACGATACAAGCAAAACAAACAGAGCTGGGCCTCCCCGGTTCTGGGCTGAACAGCCGGGGTGATTATTAAATTGTGTTGATTGTTTCCTGGAACGCCGTCTTGAGCCAGAAGGAAACTCACAGCATGTGAACGGCCACGTCCGTAAATGTCTTACTTATTAAAAGGGTAGCGGTCAACTCGTCTCTGAACGTTTGTTTTGACTCCCTAAAATACATAAACGATGTAGGCCGAGGCTTCTTTTTAAAAGCTTATTTGCATACAAGGACACATAAATAGACGCTTAAATAAATGAAGAAATACGTGGACACAAATACAGACATAAATAAATGAAGAAATACAGATATGTAAAAATAAATTAATTTAATGATGTCCCGTTTAGGTATAACTATTTATTTATTCGTTTATTTATTCATACATTTATTAATTTATTCCTGTATTTATAAAAAAACAAGAGCTTTTATTAATTTATTCCTGTATTTAATTTTTTATTCAAGCATTTATTTATGCCTGTATTTAATTATTTATTCATACATTTATTCAAGCATTTATTTATTTCTGTATTTAATTATTTTTTTATACATTTATTCAAGCATTTATTTATTCTTGTATTTAATTATTAATCTAGCATGTATTTATGTAATCCTGTATTTAATTAATTATGTATACATTTATTTATTTATTCCTGTATTTCTTAATGCATTTATTTATTTGTACTTAAGTTATTTTCTGTCCTCCATAGGAACAAGTCTCATGAGCTCAATAGCTTCGTCTTCATTAATCTCCAGCCGGAGGAAACGTGAAACATGAAGCTGCCAGTAGTAGCGATGATAAACAATTTAGTAATTGCCCAGAACAGGGTAATGACGCCCGTGGTATTGGGTATTTCCTGTTCGAGTCATTCGCTGACCTCTGACCCCCACGGTTATTCCCATGCTCCCTGTGTGGCGCCGGCATGCTTTAAAGTCGCCTCTTTTCAGATAGAAAAATGTAAGTTTTTCTTCATGAAAAAAGCTTAATTTCGACTTTAATTTATTATCTTCTACTTTAATGGAGGCAACAGCGTATTACAGTGGGTTTTTATTTCTTCTTTTTCTTTTACTTAGGAACTAAACATGGATATTTGAGATGGCCTGAGTCGGCAGTTCAGGGTCAAGGTTCAGGCCGTTCACTCATCCAGTCGACTTAGCGTCAAAATGCGCCGTTTGACGCACGTTGCGCAACAAGTCCTGAGTTATATATATATATATATATATTTTTTCCTGTCTTATTCTGACACTGTAAAGTCCTGGAAATGACGCCTCTGTGGTTTTTTGCCAACAAGAGGTTAAGTTAAAAATTTGACACGTGTCAAATTACCAGAAGATTAACAGACTGAAGTGCACAGAGTCCATGTTCTCCCATCATGCATCACTCCCCCCACCCCCTCTACATTTAAGCCACATCTACTCAACACTCATGCATTTACAAGCCTGTTGCATAACTGTAGGTATGAAGAACAGGCGCTTGTTGTTAAATGAAACACATCCATTTTACGTAAAGGAAGAGGAAAAGGGGGAATCGTGATGGAAAAAGGGTGAAATCCCCTTTTTCACCGGAGAAGATCAAGCGAGGGAGAAACGAAGAAGAAGAAAAAAACCGAGATCTGCACTTTTAGCTTTCGGGACCATGACACTGAATCTGTGTTTTGAAAAAAAAAGCTCAAATACAAGAGCGTTAAAAATGTCGTCTGACAGCAGTGTGTCGATAATCATTCATTTGTGGCTGGCCAACATGAAGCGGTTGAGTTCTGCAGTCATAAACAATAAAATATATTATATTACTCGTCTGCAGCTCATCTTTTCAGAATTATTTTTTCCTTTTTTGGGCATTTCCAACTCTTAGGGGTTGTGATTTATGAGCTGAACTGTGACACACACACACACACACACACACACACACACACACACACACACACACACACACACACACACACACACACACACACACACACACACACACACACACACACACACACACACACACACACACACACAGCTCTTTACTGCTCCTCCTGAGACCTCGATTGACTGATGTCATATTCACTGGACGACCCTTTTGGGTTTTGTGGAAGAACCCGAGTCTGGAAGCTGTAAAGCCGTGGCACGATCTCGGGGTAGAACCGGATCTCGGGGGTAGTACCGGTTCTCGGAGGTGTATGAAAGGATCGGTAAGGAGAGATTTACGGCCGTTTAAAAAAGCGTTTTCATTTTAGAGATTGGGGGGAATAAAGACTGGTAGGTGGTGCGCTCCAATTCCAAAAGGCAGGAAGTGAAAGTAAACACAAGGAAGAGGCTGGGAACTTCAAAATAAAACAGGAAACAAACTTAACCAGTATCTTGAGTGCTAACCGGCACACAAACAATCTGAATATTTCCGCCTACAGGTTGAGAACTACACCGTTTTTTTGCAAAGGTGGGCTATATTTTCGCCGCCAGCCAATCAGAGAAGACTGCTTTTTATTTTATTTAAAGAGACAGGGGCTAAAATGGAGCGTTTCAGACAGAATGTGAAAAAAAGTTTATTCAGACACAAAATAATGGAAAAAATGCTTTAATATTTAAAAAGTGTGAACCTGCAAAACAGCAAAATATTTGGCCTTGATAATGTTCGGCTGGTTTACACAAAGCTAGTTTGAACTATTTGACATGCTATTTGGATATTTGTCAAAAACGAAAGTATAACATTACAGTACATTGCAGTAATACCGTAAGTAATACCATGAGTAATACCATGAGTAATACCAGAAGTTAAACCATGAGTAATACCATAAGTTATACCATGAGTAATACCATGAGTAATACCATGAAGTGCGAATCGTTTTTTATTCAAGGTATAATAAACTTAATATTTTACGTTAATGTGTGTGTAAATAAATCCGGTAGTTTCGCCCTAACGGGTAAATCTTTGCCCGCGGTGCGTTTTCTCCATGCCGGGTCGCGCTCGGTTCACACACATGTGCGTGCGAAGGCTCCACCGGAGTTCTCTCTGCAGACTCTTTACTGAAAACACACCCGGTACAGTCCGCCTGCTGATGGCTGGCACATGTGGCCAGAGCCCCCCCCCCCCCCCCCCGGCTTGCACCGCGACACAAGAATTCACACTGGGCTTCCACCGCGCCGCTCGGCCGTTCCAACAGCTGCGCTTTTTAACAAGAGCGCAGATATTCAATTACTCCTCTGAAAACCTCGTCCGCTCGAGCCACGCAGGAAATTGCATCTCGCCGCGTAAAGGTGGTAACTGGATTGTTGGACTCCGAGGGGATGGGGGCGGGGGGGGATGTACACACATTTGTTCCTGTGTGTGTGTGTATTAGATTACGTTGTGGATTGTTGGCAGGTTACGTAATGGCGAGCGTACGGGTGTACGGTTCCTACGTGAAGACGTTCCCGGTGGAGGTGGTGAGTTTTGAGACACTTTTTGGCAAAAAAGTGAGCACAGGAGAGTTTTTTAAAAATCAGATCCTTTCAGTTTCTGGCCCCATCGTTTTCTCTTTTCCCGCCTCTTTCCCTCCCGCCTCTCTGCTGTCACTCCGCTAACCGCTAACATAATAATTATCCGACAGCTTAAATATTCGTGCCACCGCTGCTTTGGCAACGGACCGGGACGGCGAATCACAGCGAAGAATCCTGAAATAACATTTTCATGGAAATGAAGTCGTTGAGGGTCTGTCCTCACCCAGAAGTTATGGCTCTAAAACATATTTTCCTCCGCTGGCATTTCACCGATTTAAACCAACACGGTTGCTCCGATGACATCTGACTATTTTCCGGCTTTAACCTTATTTTTTTAAATTCTAGACTATTTCTTTCTCAATCACACAGATTAATTATGTAGAAATATTAGGAAATTGATTTCACGCCTTCTGATGGGAACAGAGCTCGCCTTCACCGAGTGACGGCGAATGGTTCCAGTCTCACTCTCATAAAACTATGATTACGCCCGTAGACGCGTTGTCGTCAGGCGGAACAGTGAAGACGTGAAACTCCAACGTGTCGTCTACAAGAGGCCGACCCGGGACTGACAAAAAACTGGTGGAACGAGAAGTTGCCGTTGATTTATTTGTCACGTGACGTTCAATGCCTTTTGGGAAAAGGTCGCGGTTTGGGGTCAAATAACCACGGAGGTGGCGTAACTCAGGTCGTCTTGATGCCAGAACTTAAGCTAGGTTTCCTGTGAAGAAGGAAGATTATGCGACTTTCGTTGGAAAACGCACAAGAAAACAAGGAGCTTTTTTTCTGTTTTTGCTGTGTCAGCATTAATTGCACTATTTTTTAAATCTCAACTACACATCTGAGCAGTTTAAATAATTCAAAACTGCCTCTGTGGTATCGGTGTCTCCAGGACCACATTTCGCCATGACGACACATACAGACAAACAATACTGGTGTCACAGCTGGTAAATACACCCCCCCCCCAAACCAGTCATTTTTGTAGGAATGGTAAAAAACCACCACAAATGAATTCATGTTTTCTCCGCTCGTGTTTCTTTTATAGCTCGTGTATTTTGTGCCTCTTGGCTTCGGGACGGCGCTCTGTAATTCACTCCAGATAACGTTGTCATCTAAAGTGGCTACAACGTAAATATGGAAATGTGCTGGTAATTCGTACCATTCGGCCTGGGGGAAAGTGGAGCGAGTTGGGAGTTCCTTCAGCGAATCGTCTGCACTTTAGCTACCTCTGACATTTTGTTGGCATTCGGCGGCCGAGCGAGTGAATGAAAGTCTTTGAACGCATACTTCAGTTTTTTTTTTTTTTATTCTCTTTTTTTTTCGTGAGAGGGAAGTGTATAAAGTTATTGGTTTCCTTTTCCACTTTCACCTCACACGTAGTTGGGCTGAGTCACAGAAGTGGTTTATAAATGTATTCTCAATAGCTTCTACAAGAGAAAGAAAAAGGAGTTGGCAGGCCACAGAACATGGACAAATAAATGCTTACCAACCGATAACGAAGACAACCTACAGGGCCGTAACAAGAGCTTCCAGGGATGAGAACAAAGGTGCCATTTCCACTCGTGTCGCTACTATTTTTAAATTGTAAAAAGAAAATGAAATCGAACATGGAGTTTTTCGTCTTCTTCTTCTTCTTCTTCTTCTTCTTCTTCTTCTTCTTCAGACACGTCTGTGATCTTCATCAGGGACCAGAAGGAAAAGCCTTCCCTCTGTCTCCAGACCAGAATAAATAACCAAAGAATGCTAGCCGGGGCACATTACCCCCCCCCCCCCCCCTGAAAGCAGCCTTATTTCCCCCCCTGGATGCAATGGGGGCTGTTGATTGGTCAACTCCTCCCCCTGCTCCCCCGCCCCCGCTCGCTTCCACTACCTGATCTTCTTCTTGTTTGGTAGCGCTGCAACAGGAACATACCAAGCTGATGCAGAGGTATGTTTTCTTTTCTTTTGTGTTTGTGTGTGTGTGTGTGTGTGGGGGGGGGTTACCTTAAACTGAAGGACGGCATGATTTTATAAAGACAATTACGCAATCCCTTGAGATCGCAAAACCCTTCCAGTCAAACTAGATAAGCCACATAAAGACATAATGACTGATTATAAAACTAAGCTAAAATATTGTCGTCGCCCCCCCCCCCCAAGTGTCTTTGCACCGAACGTCACATGAAGAGTCATTCTTAGTTTTATAATAAATAAATGACTGGAATTAGTGATCGGAACAAGGATTGAGGATATGATGTTCATATTTGTGTGTGTGTGTGTGTGTATGTGTGTAACTACTTGTACTTCATGGGGCTCTCGATGACAGCTCTCCCCCCCGAGTTAATGTCATGTAAAGATGTATTCAGATGTGTTTTTTAAAATGTTTTATATTTGTGTTTTGTCCCTTTTACCTATTTTGTGTCTTTGGTGTTTATAAAAAAGAAAAGCTGAACAAGTCGACTGTTCCACGCTGACAGTTCCCGCTGGGTAACAAACGGCAGGGTGGGCTGCAGGAAGCGATGTCATTGTCGAGGGGGCCGGTCCGTGTGCCTGCAGGGCCCAGAACCAAGACCGAGTGTTTTTATGAAGGACTTTGGTATATTTGAGAGGAACAGGGAACACTGTGGTGACTGTTGAATGTGATGGATGCCAACAGACTGTTTCGGTGTGTTTGTGGGGTTATTCAATTAAGGAGAAGTTTTTTTTTCCCAGTCATGTTGAATATAGTTTAATTTACCTTTTTATTTCTGTGGAAAAAACATGATGTTTTCTCCGGGACTTACGAAAAAGGTACTTTTTTAGTTCCTTTGTCCTGATTTAAATCAGCATTTAATTAGTTGTGAATGCTTTCTCTGATTACATTACATCACATTTAATTTAGCCGACGCATTTATCCAAAGCGACGTCCATACACCGTAGACGCAGCTAAAGGGAGCAGCTCAGGGTTAAGAGTCTTGCTCAAGGACACATCGACTAGGGCGGGGGATTGAACCGCCAACCCCGATTGAAAGACGGACCTGCTAACCACTCAGATAAAAAAATCATCATACTTTAAGGCTCAATCTGAGACCGTGTGCACACCGCCCTTCATTTAACCAGTCCGAGGCGACCCCTGGACCTTTCCGATGCGTGGGCGACATTCGGCTCGTTGCCTCGGATCGATTTTCAGATTGACGGCATCAAAGAGTCAAGTCGGTGTGTGTCTTCAGGGTGTTTTTTTGTGCCAGTGGGATCATTGATCAACCAGCATTAGCTCCAGTCCCAGAGAGAGAGGGAGGGAGGGGGGGAACCCCCCCTCCCAGAATCCCACGAGGGTGGACGGATGCCACAAAACCGGGTGAAGACAGAGCTCATATTCTCACTCCCGACCGTTCTAAAGTACAGTCGGTGAATTCTCCGAATGCTGCAGCGAATGAATGGGCATTGTGTGTGTGCAGCCCCTCTGTGTGTGTGTGTGTGTGTGTGTGAGAGAGGTCCTAATGGGTCTGCGATGATATATGTTCATCTCTCAGCCAACCCAAAGCCCACAGACGTATATTCCTGTATTCATTTATTACCCGCCGTCTGGTGATTGCAGCGTTTTAAGAGAGTAATGGAGACCTTCTTTAACATTGTGGATGTTGGCGTGACGCGGGGTTTTAACCCGTAAACCGGTCTCTAACTTTCCCCTCGGGGGTCTATGTGCAGATGGGAAGGCGTCTCGTTCGGTTAACTCGCATCAGGTTAGGACCTTAAACTCCCCGAGTGGTGTGTAGTTTGGGAGGCTCATTGAATGTAAGCAAATAAATAATATACCTTCTTACCCTTAGAAACTAATCAATACAGAGGTGGCTACAACTTTTTGGGGATGTGAGCCATACACAGACAAATATGAGGCTTCACAGGGCTAAATGCATAGTTTTCAACTCCTTATATTCTGCATGAAAATCACGTTTCTAGACCAGAAAACCAAAATGTGCCAGTATACAACGTTTGGGAAAGGGAAGTGTAAGTTAATAATGTCCCCTAAACCAGCTATACCCAAACTTTTTTGAGCCACGGACCGGTTTCATTGCAGAAACCCGCTCACGAAGATGACGTTGGAAATGAAAACAGGTTTTCAGAGCTTTTCTTTGGTCTTGATTTTGACCCAGAACAGCGACAGAGTTGTTGTGTGAAATGTCCCTTTAAGGCCTCCGTCATTTGCGATCTCCAGCAGCTGATATTCTTCTGGCTCGGACGGGCTCGATTCACAGGGTGTGTTTACAAAATGGGTCGCCGGTCCATTATTTCGCCGTCCGGGTCTTTTGTGGTCGGGACGTACCGCTGGAACTCTTTTAAAAGCAAGGACAAGTGATGGAGCTCCAGCTGGAGAGCGATGGCTGAGCCTCTTCCACCCGTCATCGAACATTTGAAACATGTCTCATATTCCCACGTTCACTCGCCGTCCCCACAGCAGAGACTTTATCGACCAACTTGAAAACAGTTGTCATTTCCTCTGAAGTGACAGAGTTCATTGAGCAGGTTGAATAAGTTTTAACTCCTGATAATGTCTTATCAGCTTAACAGCTTTCTTCTGAGGCTCTTCTTCTGTCTCTTTATTGGGCCTTTACCCTCGCCAACGAAGCTCTCCAAAGACGTTTGTTATGTTTCAACTAATTTTTGCTAGCTCGTGCGTTCACTAGCTCTGTTTTTTTCCCCGTGAGACGTAACCTCTTGAGATGTGTCACGTATTCCGTGATCTCGGGAGAGCCTCAGACTCAGACGGGGGTGTATCCTGTCCTTTAAAAAAAATTACAATATTTTTCTGACTGTCACCTTTTTCTGTGTGGGGTTGGGGACCGCTGCTCTCAACATGAAGCTCCACTGATTTCTTGGCAATTAGGCGAACACACCTCCTTATTTTACCTTTCTAAGATTTCTAGACCTTTCTTCACACTCGTTCTTCTTGGTTTACCTAATACACTAAGGGAAATGTTTTCATCAAGCAGTAATGAATGTGGTTCAAGATATTTGGACTATATCATTATTATATTATATTATTTGTTCATAAAAAACAAGCAGCGGTCTGCAGTTTGTACAAATAAAATACTTTTTGTTTGCTTTTGTCTCAAGCTAAAGAGAACTTAGTCAATCTTGCTCAATTGATGAGTGTCTAAACTTGGGTGTAGGGGGGGGGGAGGGGAGGGCGCGACCTTTCTTTCCAAGCTTTGTCTGAGACCATTAAAAACTGACCTTTAACCTGCCCTAAAAAAAATTTGCACAAAGAATGAAGCTGTAATGCCTCTGAAGGCACAGCTTACATTGACATAAACAGCCTTCAAGCATTGTTGGCCACAAGAAGGAAAGTCCACTGGGGGAATGAAGTCGAAAATATTTTTTCATTGGTGGTCTGGGTAAGGGCGCAAGGTCAGAAAAGAGGTATTGCGATTTAATATGTAAAACATTTTACAGGGTGTATAGATATGAAGATATATGCTTAGATTCATGAAAACTTACCGCTACATTTCCTTTCTGGCCGTTTCTAACTAGAAGAGTTCTTTCATCCCTTATTAAACCTTCTGGTTAGCTGGGGCTACGGTAGCATCCATTGTCAGCCATGTTGAGAGCCATGTGGAGACATTCGGAATAATCAGAATCTCGTTTTTTGCCCCTTTTTAAGCAAATCAAGTCCCATAAACTCAGACATGCATTGATAAACAGCATCACGGGTGTGGTGGGGGGAGTTTAAACCCTCACTGGCACTGAATGTATGGATTATCTGGTGAATTTAAGACAAGTGGGCCCTTGTGCAACACCACATTGGCAATTAGCTGGACCCACTGGCTGCATACATAGGTTGTTCCCAAGGCTGGAAAAAAAGGAAGAAAATTCAATATATCGCCTCCTTCCTCTCTCTCTCTCCCAATAAATGTCAGCGAGGCCGAGGGAGCAATGAGGCGGACGGAGGGGAGAACAGTCGCACCCTGTAAATTAACCGTGCCACTTTCTAAATTAATAGAGTGCAATATCTATGTTCTTTACATGTCCAAAGTAAACAGGCTGTGGGTTTATTTTTTATTGGAGCACTACCTCAGGGTTTTACTTTTTGGAGCACGGCGGCTGTGGCTTAAAAGGAGGGAGGTGGTGGGGGTGGTGGGGGGGTGTTAGACAGTCTTTTCCATTAAAACTACAACAGATTCCCTATTATTGGCTGTAAATGAATTGGGCACTATATGAGTGGAATGAATGGAGCTTTGATTGGTTTAACTGAAGACGTGAGGTCTCCGGTCAAGCCAGCGATGAGTCCCTTGGAGCGCGACCAAGAATGAGAAGAGAGAGAGAGAGAGAGCATGAGAAGAGAGAGAGATAGAGAGCATGAGAAGAGAGAGAGAGCATGACTGTATAGCCATAGTTAATTTTAATTCCAGAGTGTACGTCATTTCAGCTAACGACATAAATCAGTTTAAGCGTCCTCGTCATTGTTGTACTTTGAACAAATAAGTAGACATGAGGTTGACTGCCAACAAATTGGTTTGTATTTCAAAACTATGTTTCCCCTAATACACTCTAAACTGTGTGATCTATGAAAAGTAATGCGCTCTAGACTGATAGACGGAGAGGAGAGACGTCTGCATCTAGGGGTTGCATACAGCACTAGCCACTTTTGCTGTTGAAATACTCCAAATGCAACTAAAGGGGTAGTCCTGGTTCTGGTTCTCCTGTGCCTCCCTTCCCTTCATCGGGCCGCTGCTACCCGGAAGCGGAGCCCTCCGCCTCCCACCGGACCTTTGGCTGCAGCAAAAGGCCAGATCCGAGATGTGTCCGCGGATGGAGGCCCCGCCGGAGTCTGAGCCCGACGAGGTTCTGGAGGAACCTGCAAGATTCTGTCTAATTTCGCTGTGGTACGGATGACGTTAAGATTTAAGGGTGACTGTGGGTCAGTGGTTAGCACGTCCATCTCTCAATCAGTGGGTTGGTGGTTCAGTCCCTTCCTAAGTCAATGTGTCCTTGAGAAGGCACTTAACCCTGAATTGCTCCCTGTAGCCAATAGAGGCATGAGTAATATATTTAATTGTGGATGCATTGACAGTAAATAATCTCACCTTAAAACGGCTCCATTTCCTGGGTTGCAGCTGTTGAGTTGTAAGAGGCTATTTTGATTGACACATAAACGAAGTCTGTGTTTACAGTATAATAGGTTTGGTTAGTTTAAATATTCTATGACCTGCTTATTTATCTTTGTTTGTTTATTTTATTGCATCCTCTTTTACAGTGTATTGTACTTTTCTCTTTTAACTGTTGAATTATTTTTGGCCCCTGTTATTGACACATTTTTAATTGACTTTGTAATAAGTGCAATATAAATACACTTTACTTACTTACAATACATTAGAAGGGTAATGTATGATAATTTTCTGAAGATAATTAAGAGAAATGTATTGCAAAGCAAAAAAGAAAGTAACTATTAATGATTGTTTATGTTTGTTGTGATGAATGTGCAATTAATAACTGTAAGATGCATTAAAATGAATGAATGGGATTTTATTGTGAAGGATGTTTTGGCTCAAATGGATGCCGATACTTTTATTCTGAAGGAATGTGTTTTCGGACGCTGGA
Source organism: Pseudoliparis swirei (assembly GCF_029220125.1). Lineage (NCBI taxonomy): Eukaryota > Metazoa > Chordata > Actinopteri > Perciformes > Liparidae > Pseudoliparis > Pseudoliparis swirei. The sequence continues at coordinate 3,445,758 of NC_079395.1, forward strand.
TGTTTTAAGCCTTGCCACAGGCGATGAAGTAGGGAAGACCTAGCCCCAGTGTGCATGGCCGGTCCACCCTGGATAAAGACATGTAATTAGCAGAGCGAGGTCGACTTCAGGGCCACCTGGGATCTCTCCAGGCCGAGAGCAGCTCTGATTGTAGCTCATGTTAATTTAGGCTCTTGGGACCAGAGGGAGCTTTTTTTATCTGCAGCCGGCAAATTGCTGTATTTTTATGCAATTTCCAGTTGTTTTTTGGAGCATTTTGCATCCGTGACCAAAGTTCTGAGTCGTCGATGAGATCAAATCTTCCTCCGCACTCACGTGCGTTGATATTTGCGAACAAAAAGTACAGATCTGTGTCTGCAAAAGGCCCAGATGGTGTGGGCCCTGACAAATGGGGGTCACTGGAAGTCAGAGGGGCCCCTGCAGGGTGGAGCTGGTCACTGTGGGTGGCATCAGGAGCCACTGGAGGAGGATTTGGTTCTTTTTCACTGTCTTGCATACCAACAATGTTCGTATGTAGAACCATTTTTTAAATTTGAATTTCTAATCATATTGCTGTGGGAATCTCCAAAAGCAATGAGCAAAACAACTGGAGCCAGATGTGGATAAAATAAATTCCTACTCAACACATGTAGAACTATACTGGGAAAATGTACATGCAGTTTTTTAATTTTTTCCAATTTTTTTTTTAAAATCCAATTAAATTGAATACATTTTTTTTCTCAGTGTCCTTAATTCCTTTAAATACATAATTAATTGCGTTAATTGTTGAGTGATTTTTGTTCATGTTAATAAGATGGCCTGGATGTTATAAGTTTATTGGTTAAAACCGTATTTAAAAAATAATATAATAATCATCCGGATGACTTAAATCAGATCAGTTGATCATGTCCCCCCCAAAAAATACGACACAATGCAAATGAGTTGGCAGCAGGGTGGTTCAATGACCTTTAAAAAAATATAAATAAATGCATAAATCATCAAAACCGATGGAGAACGGCATCGGGGCCACGAGCTGAAAAGCTTTCCCCACTCATCCAGACGCGTAACCACGACGCCGGCGTCCTCCTCGTTGACCTTCCACCATTTCTCACACGTAATCCAAATAATCCGCGTTGCGTTTATCCGTGCATTAGCCGAAGCTCGACGGCCTTTTATCTTCCTCTTCACATGGTTTGCGTTGAAAGGCTTTTAGGGACCGGCTCTTCTTCTTCTTCTTCCATTTGCACTCGACATCCCGTTTCAGGTCGGCTTGTGCAAACAGACGCTATCGGGCGAGCGGGAAATGTTTTTGTCTCGGCTCCATTAGCTGGGGGGAGGGGGGGTTATGATCGTCCGGCAATAGTTTAACCAAACCCGACAATATTTTCATGCCACTTACGGACACTTTCACTCTGAAGCCACCAGGTGTATCGACGGAGCGTCACGTCATCGTGATGGGCCGCAGCTGTCGGCACCGAGCTCACCACTAGAGGGCCGGAGCAGAACCTACGAGCACCGTGTACGTACATTTTATTAAATCTTTTGTAAATTCATACTCTTGCTCGTCTTGTTTTTTGGCTCTTATCTGAGGACCAAAGCATCATTTTAAAAGCTTAATTTCAAAAACTTTTAGAACTGGGTTCATAACCATGGTGACCAATGAACAGGGTTCATCCACATGACCAATGAACAGGGTTCATCCACATGACCAATGAACAGGGTTCATCCACATGACCAATGAACAGGTTCATCCACATGGTGACCAGTGGATTTCCAGGATTTTAAACCAAATTTCCATGACCAAACATTTCGTGAACTCTTGACACAAATGAATGACAGAAAATAGTTTTATTTCTAATAAATATTTATATAAATGTTTATTCTTTTAATTAAACTGTGATAATGAACAAATGAATATAAAAAATGTCGGTGATTTTTCCCAAACTTTTGGAAATAATTTATTTTTCCCGGATAAAAAAAAATCTTTAAAAAAAAAGTCCATAACAAAAAAAAAGTCCATGCCTGGAAATATTCATTTTAAAATTCAATGACTTCATTCAGGTTTTCCATGAACCGTACGAGCCCTGTATATTTTTGTACAATTTATTTCAGGGCTTTTACATCAAGACCCGTGTTTAAAAAATAATAATTTCAAATTAAAAGCACAGTGACAGAAGTTCAATCTTAGTGTATTTTTTTATTTTTTTCATTCTGTGAATGTCGACGCCCACCAAATGAGAGTTGGGCTCCATCTATCTTCACGAAAACTCGTTAAACCCGAACCCCGCTCGCCGGCATCAGTGTGGGGTGGAATGTTTTCCCAGCTGTTTATGCTTCCCCTCTCTTCCTGCAACTGCCCCAGCAGGGGAATTCATCTCATCAAGGAACAATTAACAATATTCTCTTAGTCAGCAGTCAAACAGCCGGGCGCCGGGATCAGTTCGTCGTTTGGCGATGATGATTCACTTGGAAACGCCGCTCGACTCCTCGCGTAAACTCGGGGGTCACGAGGTCGGCCCGTCTCCCGCCAATGAGACGGAGGATGTGAGTGGAAGGTGTCAGGGGGCCGATGGCAGGCGGTCAGCAGCTCTGTGAAGAACAATAATGGACTGTAGCTTATTGTTTATACGTCTTTTTGTATTTATTACAATTTAAAAAGCTGTGAATGTGAACCTGCTTACAGTGGCAGACCCTGCTCTGGTCCGTCTGTCGTGAGGATGATGACATCTTGGTTTAAAAGGCCTTCACACACTCGTGTGATATTTTCACCTCGATATATTTTGGGGAACTGACCCAATCATCACTCGCCTCCTTCCAACCTCGACAAAGGAAGCGCACCCCAGATCCACGCCCTCCGTTCTCACGCTGTGTATATGTCCTGTGCTTTTATTGTGAAAGGTTACCGTTGACCAGAGGCCTCGGGAGCAATTTTGCTAAATAATATTCGGTTTTTTTTTTCCTTCACAAGCTGATACCAGAAGTGCGGCATCATTTGCACAAATGCCTAAAGAAATATGACATTTTGGATATGGACAGTAAATGTCCTGGTTGTCCCGAGGCTGTAATTCTAGTTTTATTTTTGTATATTTTTTTTGTTATTCAGTTTGGAAGATAAACTGTTGAGCTGTAAAACTCACCGAGAAATAAAAACATAACTTTAAGGCTTGAATAAGCTGAGCAATGGAAATACATTTCACCCCAAATGGAGCGCTCTGATAGGCTCGCCATGTTGAGGCGCCTTGTCACTATATAGCACGTTCACTCTGATTGGTCGACAGCTTATTTTTTGTGGGGGGTGAGAAGGTCAGAGGTGTTAGAATCCCATGACCGTCTGGACGGCGTCTCGGTGTGTTTGCTGAACGATCGTCATCCGATGTACATTGTGTGTGTGTGTGTGTGTGGGGGGGGGGCGGAGCCTGTCTCTATTTTGGTTGGACGCCCACATCGGAGAACCTGAACCTGAAGCTACAGTCTGTGTTTACTCTGAGGCCGCGTGGGTCCTTCAGGAGACGCAGCATCACCAGAGATGAGCAGACACTTTGCAAAACACACACACACACACACACACACACACACACACACACACGCCTACGCACGAACTCGCTCGCACCGGGCCAAAACACGTCGTGATTTACGTCTCTCGCACCGGCCATAATCTGGATGTTTTTTTTCTCGACGTCCGACAGCCGAAGCAATTAGTGCTGACGTTCGTGTTTCTGCATCAACATTCCACCGCTGACAAGTTGACAAGTCGCTTCCCCTCGGACCTCAAAATGCAACGGCCATGTGTGTGTGAGTGTGTGTGTGTGTGTGTGTGTGCTGGGTGGTTCCCATGCCGTTTTTTTTTTCTTCTCCGTGTGTGCTTTTTTTCGCGGCCGCGTGCGACGTTTTTAAATGTAGCGCGGCGTTCGCACATATGTTCGACAGTTTGCGTCGTCTCCAGACGGGAAAAAGAAGAAAACACAAGCGGTTGCTAAGCGCCCGGGGGAGGGGGGGGGGGACTCTGCGACATGCACTGAAATGTAGCACGCTACTGCAAGCCGTGAGCAGCCGGCGGGCCTCCGGCCCCCGCCGTGAGTCTGAACCCAACGCGTAGAAAACATGGCCGTCGGACTCGATGTTCTGTGTGGGCCGAACACGACTTCAGAATAAATAACGGAAATCGTCACCGACGATTTAATCGAGATGAGATTTTCTAAGTCTCTCCACACTCCCTGACCCAGATCCAGTCGGAGACGAGCCCGACGTCGAGTTAAAGCGCCGACGCGGGCGGAAGAACGGAGGCTCCGCTCCCAGCGAGCCACTTTTACTTTTACTCCCGTGTTTCTCGACGTCCTTTCCACTGCAGCGACGGTGGGATTCTCAGCTGGTCGCCGTAGCAACGCCACGCACGAGAAGCTGCGTCTTCTAGGATCCGCTCAGCATGGTACCCAAACGAAAAGAGCCACATGTTTTGCTAACGGAGTAGCGTAGCATCGATGTGCGTTTGCGTGAAGAGGGAAATATCTTCTCTTGGTTTCGTGGATCTTTCTTCTGAAAGATCTCCTCATCACTTTCCTGTATTTCTGCATTTCACTTTTATCTCACATTTATCTTCCTCTCCGTCCCGTAAGTTTAATTCAATTCAATTCAATTCAGTTTATTTGTATAGCCCAAAATTCAACAATTACATTTTTCTCTCTTTACAATCTTTACACATAGACATCCTGCCCCAAAACCTCACATGGACAGGAAAAAAGAAAAAAATAACTTCAGGGGAAAAAAAAAAAGAAAAAAAGAGGAGGAGAGCAGAGGAGGAGGAGGAGGATGGATGGACAGAGATGATGTGTATAGAAGGACACAGGACAGAGGAATACATTCAATATAATGAATATGACAGATGAAGTGATGGTTAGTAGTATAGTATTCCACCAGATACCCACCATCCATCATCCATCAGGGAGATGGAGGGGAGGAGCGGGGGGAGTCTCAACAGGGAGTCTCAGCAGGACATGAGCAGGAATTTGAGACCAGGAGATCCATCAGGCAGCAGATAAGATGCCCGTCATAGTGAGGCGATGACCACCCAAAGCGAAAAAGTCAAAAGGACTTCCGGGGAGAAAGCAGAGTTAGTAACGTGTGATTGAGAGATTTACATTCCATGACGGAGCTCCTCCTCTTCTCGGAGGACGCCGCCTCACGCTGGACTGACGCCAAGTTCTAATCTTCACGAGAGAAACTAAATTAAAACTCACTTTCATCTCAACTACCAGAGAGAGAGAGAAGATATCTCTCTCTAGAGCAGAAGATCTCCCTCTCTCTCTCTTTTGAGCAGAAGATTTTTTTCTCTCTCCCTTTCTCTCTTTTTAGCAGAATATCTCTCTCCCTCTCTCTCTTGAGAAGAATATATCTCTCTCTCTTGAGAAGAAGATGATCTCTCTCTCTCTTGAGAAGAAGAAGATCTCTCTCTCTTGAGAAGAAGATCTCTCTCTCTCTCTTGAGCAGAAGATTTCTCTCCCTCTCTCTCTCTTAAGAAGAAGATCTCTCTCTCTCTCTCTCTCCCTCTCTCTCTCTCCCTGGTCGGATCAAGCAGATGGCAAGTGCTTCGCATAAAAGGCCCTGAAACTGAATCTGAGGGGCACCTGCACGGCGAGACTCGGCTCCCAGTGAAAAACAATCTGGGCTCTTCCAGAGCGACCAGGAAACCAGAGCGCTAATAGCCCCCCCCCCCCCCCCCTGCACAATGGAGCGCCTGGGAGGACGGGGCTCACCCCCCCCCCGTCCGGAGCGGGCATGAATGAGGTCATTATGGAGGTCGGCGTAGAGGTGGGATAACATCTGTACGGACGCGGCCCGGAGGAGGAACGCTCACAAGGGTTTGACGTCCGGCATCGTTGCAAACTTTCTTCTTCTCTGCATCGGCCGAGAGGTTCAAGTAGAAGAGAAAACACCGCGTGAGCGCCGAGAATACAAACAAGGGGAGTAAATGGTGAAATGTAAAGCGTTATTATTTGTATTAGTTCTTGAGCATTTCACTCAAAACCAATAACATGAACTCTGGAGGTGTTCGAGGAAGAGATGGCGGCTCTTTCAACAGTTTTATGAAGAAAACAAGTTTTTGGAGACCCAATTGAAAAATAGCCGCCATCTTGGATTTTTGAATGGCCAATCGGGCAGATTTGACCAAATACCTCCGGAGAACAACTCCAACAAATGTCATGCACGATTCTTATTACCTTCGCATTGATATGTTTTGATCGCCGCGTATTTATTTGTATGCGTGTTATTCGCCTAACTCAAAAAGTATTAAACCGAATCGCATGAAATTTGGTGGGATGATTGATTATTATCCGGGGACCATTTAATTAGATTTTGGGATCGATCGAGTCAAAGGTCAAGGTCAAGGTCATGAAAAGGTCAACATCTTCTTTTTACCATAGCACTGTCAATTTTTATCCAATTGGCATGCAACTAATGCCAAAATGTTCATAATGCAATGCCCAATCTTGTGATATGCGAAGGTATGCGCTCTACCGAGTGCCCGTTCTAGTTTAACAAATGTTTTTATCTGGCCCACTAAAGCTAAACGGTGTCAGAAAGCACCCCCCCCCCTTTAGCCCAAATGGAACGGTCCGTTTGTTTCCAAACCACACGTTCAAAGATGAATCTATCTTCATAACCTCAACGTGTTTCTGTCGAGCCGTCCGTACCTCCATCCACATCTGTTCTTTTTTCCCTCTCTCTCTCCATCCGCCCCAGACATAATGAATTCATTCCCGTTCCGCGTGGAGCGGGGGTCCGGCGGGCGCTCCGAGGCCACTCGGCGTCGAGCCCCCTTAGAGAAGCTTTAGTGCTTCTTCTGTCCACACATGCAAAAGACACACCGGCCCATGTGCCTCATTGTGCGCGGGGTCAGGCTCAGGCCGGACCCTGAGCCTGACCCCGCCTCTCTCCTCTCTCCTCTCTCTCTCTCTCTCTCTCTCCGCCATTGGACGCAAACCAATTAGAATCAATCGGCTGTATCCTCCGGGGTGATTAGCATACATGCTCCGGCTCGTGGGGCTCTGACGGTTATTGAAGCTGTCCGGTCCGAGTGGGAGTCTGTATGGGCGGCGGCGTCACCTCGCCAACCACGGGTGATCATAATGAGGACTAATGAGCTGGGGGGGGGTATGAATTCCTGAGATGGAGTGTGTTTCAGGAGGAGAACATTTAGCTTTGTTTGTAAGAGCCCGGACCAAAAGAGAACGTCCACATACGAGCCAAGGAAGCAATCAGAGCATATTGGAGTGAGGGCACTGGAAGCAGCAACTTGCTTTGAAAATATTAAATTCAGGTTTTAAAAAAGGTTTTTAAATGCACATTATTGTAAAAGTCTGGACAATTAAAAACAAAAACAAAAAAATTATATATATATATATATAATTATTATTTTTTACATTATTTTCTATATATATATATATATATATAAGAATGTGAAATACTGAGAAAGTATCCAAGTCTGATTTATTTAATTGTTGTTTAAAATGCACATTATTGTAAAAGTCTGGACAATTAAAAAAAAAAGTAATTAAAAATAATAATAATTTATATATATATATGTATATATTATTATTATTTTTAATTATTTTGTATCTATATATATTTGTATATATATATATATACATGTATATATATATGTGTATATATATATGTGTATATATATATATATATATAAGAATGTGAAATACTGACAAAGTATCCAATCTGATTTGGTTAATTGTGTTTGTGTCTCTCACGCTGCATACAACAACAAAAAATGTAAGCAAAAATAAAGACAAAGAATGGTCGATATTCCATTTCCCTATTCGTGTAGGAGACATAATGTATTTAAAAGAATAGAAACGATCATTCCACCCTGTGGTGCTCAGACTAAATGTGTCGAAATGACAAAACAACAGTCTGTCTGCCTGGTGTGTGTACGCCACACACACACTGTACGCCACACACACACTGTACGCCACACACACACTGTACGCCACACACACTGTACGCCACACACACACTTCACAGCTACCCATCCCACATTTCACTTTACGAAGTGTTTCAGTCAATCTGACGAACTGTTCATCGTGAGCTGAACAACTGAAGCACAGAGGACTGTGAGGCCTCCTCTTCTTCACAGAGGACTGTGAGGCCTCCTCTTCTTCACAGAGGACTGTGAGGCCTCCTTTTCTTCACAGAGGACTGTGAGGCCTCCTCTTCTTCACTGTTTCCACACAGCTCACACTGTAGAGCCACAGTAATCCTATTTATTAAATAACACAACCATTAAACCACTTGTATCTCCTCCCGGCAGTTAAAATTAAATTGCTAAACTGCCCAAAGGGTATTTATTAGTGCTGTGAAAAATAACGCGTTAACTCAGTTAATCCAATTACAGGTTTAACTAGTTTTTTTTTTTAACGCATTTAACGCATGCGCAGAATGAGCTTCCAATCCGTCTGTTGTTGGTCGTTGGGACGAAAAAAAAGTAACTTGCAAAATGAGCTTCCAATACACCACTTCAATCTGAACTCTGTCCGCTCTCATGCAGACGGTCTGTTCATCGGTAATGATCCTTCTGCAGGTTCACCTCCGGAAACCTTGTTACGACTTTTACTTCCTGTAGATCAGGGTCTCAACACGTCGATCGCGACCTGCCAGTCGATCGCGGCGTAGTGTCGGTAGATCGCATGACATTAAAAAGATTGGCCCACCCCTGACATGTTCTCTAGAGCACGTCTTTGTTCTTTTATTAAACTAAACGTCTGTTGTTGATCGTATCTCCACAGCAGCATGTCATCTCTGTCTCTTCGCGTTGCGTTAACACTTATCGATCTCCGTCTGGCGCGCCACAGAGCTCCGTGCGCGCATCGACCGAGCAAAACAAAAGTCACTTGTCAATCTGTCCACCTTTAGATTGTATCATGGTGGAGTTAATGGTTGACAAACAAGAGAAAAATGCTCTGTTTAACCCTCCTGTTACCTTTACATTTACTAACATATTTTACCCTCGGGTCAATTTGACCCCAGCAATTAAAACCTCCAGAAAATTATTAGAATTAATATTGTTTCCCAAGTTTAAGTGTGAGGTACTTTATGTTTGTTTGTTGACTACCTAAATAGCCCTTTAAATAAATAAAAGTTTATATTTCTGATATGTTTGACACAGTGAAAACAGCCTGGGGTCAAATTGACCCCAAAGAACACCGACATTAAACATTGAATGGGGTCAAATTGACCCGAAAGGTAACAGGAGGGTTAAACATTCTGTTTAGGATGAAGATGTATTAATGTTCCATATGGAAGAAAACTGCTAAATAACTGCTGAGTTGCAGCACCATTGTAAAGAAGAATGTATAAATGTATATATCCGTCTTTTGTCATAAATCTCTATGTTCTCACAAAATATACCGAGAATATCGGTAATATGTGATTAATCATGATTAATCCACAAAAACCTGTGATTAACCCGATTAAATTTTTTTATCGTTTCACAGCCCTAGTATTTATGGTTATTTATTCACCAATAGCCACAAATCACCGGCTAATTAAAGAGACTGAATACACGATGTGTCAATAACACACTAATCATCCCAATAAGGAGCCCTGGGCGCGTGGCTGAGCCTCCCCATGTACTGGGGTCTGTGCTGGCTGATAATGTGGATGCGCGTGGCCTCTGGCGTCCACGCCCCCCCCCCCCCCCCTCCTCCTCCTCCAGAGGGACATGGCGGATGGATGCGCTCCCGCTGATCTCCATTAGCCAGCAGCACCGAGCCGGAACATCTGGCGCCGCGTCGCGGGGCCATTAGTGATCCGCTCCGCAACAGGTTCCGCTGGGAGATAAACAGCCGGAAGGTGCGCATGCGCAGGAGCAGCAAGCGGAGCGGACTTTACGCGGAGCGCACTTTACGCAGCACGGTGCATCTGTTTTTGCGCGTGCACGAGTAGGTGAGCCGAAAACACGACTTCACTTTCAACGTGTACTCTCTCTCACTGTGCACGCGCGTTGTGTGCACGCGCCGTTGCACACGCTTCTGTGTCCCCTCAGCCTCCAGCTGGAGGATTGTGGATGAAACCAAGACATGTCAAAGTATTTGTGTTTGTTCTTCTCTGACTAAATTGAATGATACTCACTGAACTCCCTTCAGACAAGGTTAGTCCCGGAGTTAATAAAAAGACATAAGGCACCTTAAAGCAACACAATGTAACTTTTGGCACCTTAAAATAACAGCTTGAAAAAAATTGTGCCGCTACAATGACTTTTAATATGACGATTTGCGTCTCCACTATTGCCATCGGGGGTCTGTGGGGAAATAACTCCACTATGTAAGATTCTGGAGCCGCCCGGTCCATCCGGCGGATGTACTCGACCTGCTTTCTGGCAGTGATTACGCAATGTCATAAAGTGCCACTCCACGCTCGCAGCTCCAGTATAAGGGTAGCTTTTTTATGTAGCTTTTTGGTGTTGTCAACAATATTGTATTCGATCACACGTACTCCACATTTGCAGTCCCCCAAAACAAAAGTAAATGACTGCACACGCGCACCCGCGCACCCCTCCCAAAAAAAGCCGACAAACAGCTGACCGACCAGGCGGAAACAGGCGGAGGCGCCGCGTTCAATCCCCGCGCTCCTTCACCCTAGTCCGGTAGGTGCTGGGCCAGTTCAGTGTTCCTGCGCAGTCTTCTATTAGTGATCCCGCCCGTTGGTATGAATCCAAAATAGAAAGTCGCCGGATTGCTGCCGTTCTGAGTCCGCCGCCTGTCAGCGCGCTCCAAACAAAAAAAACTCGCGTCACCTCCCCCTCGTCACCTTTTATAACCCGTGACACGTACAAATAATAATAATATTATAATACAGGACAACACATGATCCCAACTCAATACAAGTGTATGCGAGGCTGCATCTATCGTACTGGGTATTTACGACACTGAAGTAAACGTTAAATACCTAAAAACATGAAGGGGGCGCTAAAATGGAAAAACTACATAGTGGGGCTTTAAATGAGAGTAAAAACAGAGTTATTTAGGGGGGAACCAATATATATGCTACAAATACAGTTATTTAATGTTTATTAATGTACACGTGCACTAATGACCACATGTATATTGATGTATATGCTACAATTACAGTTATATAATGTGTATTAATGTAAACGTGCACTAATGACCACATGTATAATGATGGATGGGTTACAATTACAGTTATATGTTTATTAATGTACACGTGCACTAATATACCACATGCATGATATATAGGTCGCAATTACAGTCATATACTGTTTATTAATGTAAATAGTGCACTAACCACCACATACATAATGAGGTATATGCCACAATTACAGTAATATACTGTTTATTAATGTACATTAACGACCACATGCATAATGACGACAGTTTATCGCTCATACTTATAAAAAGAGAATTCACATTTGAGATTTCATTTTGTTTTAGTTAAAGTCACATGTAGCAGGAATCAAATGTGGAGACGGATTCATTTCTCCTTTTTCTGTTTTGGTTGCAAGGGGCTTCCTTCTGGTGCGTGTGTGTGTGTGCGTGTGTGTGTGTGTGTGTGTGTGTATGCTGGCTGGGTTCTTGTCTGAGAGCAGCAGCAGTGAGAGCTTTCTGTTGATTGTGTTGAAGTGGTTGAGAGCTGACCCCCTCCTCCTCCTCCTCCTCCTCCACCCCTCTCTCAGTTCTCCCTCCATCTCTTCCCTCTCAGGCAGCTGCACACAAAGAGGCAGTGGAGCGCGACGAGAGGGGAGAGCTGGAAACCTCGGCACACTCATGAACCCTCTTTAGCGGCCATGTGTGGAGGGCCGCATACCTGAGCTGAAAGTAAAATGGATGTCAGGATCAACCAGAGGAGGCTTTAGCCCTGAGAGCTCCTCTAATGGATGTCACCGTCGGGTCAGAGAGAAATGTTGATTTAGAGAAGCTGGAGTGTGTGTGTGTGTGTGTGTGTGTGTGTGTCTAAGTTAGGGAGAGAGTGCCAGCGAGTGACTGGAACATTGATTCATCTACATTACTCTAGATGTGGGGATTTCTTTCTTTCATTTTTTTAAATGTCAAATTCATCAAATTGCTTTTAGCTCTTTTCTTTAAGACATTTAATGTATATATATTTTTATATACATATATTGCACACATATACATGCACATATATACACACATGCACATATATATATGCACACATATATTAATATATATATATATGCACACATATACATGCACATATATATATACATATACACACATATATGCACATATATATATATGTATATATACATAAACATATTTATATTAATATATATGTATATATACACATATATTAATATATATATATAAATATACAGACACACATATATATATATACACTACCGTTCAAAAGTTTGGGGTCACCCAGACAATTTCGTGTCTTCCATGAAAAATCACACTTTTATTTATCAAATGAATATAAAATATAGTCAAGACATTGACAAGGTTAGAAATAATGATTAATATTTGAAATATTAATTTTGTTCTACAAACTTCAAGCTCAAAGGAAGGCCAGTTGTATAGCTTATATCACCAGCATAACTGTTTTCAGCTGTGCTAACATAATTGCACAAGGGTTTTCTAATCAGATATTAGTCTTCTAAGGCGATTAGCAAACACAATGTACCATTAGAACACTGGAGAGATAGTTGATGGAAATGGGCCTCTATACACCTATGGAGATATTTCATTAGAAACCAGACGTTTCCACCTAGAATAGTCATTTACCACATTAACAATGTAGAGAGTGTATTTCTGATTAATTTAATGTTATCTTTATTGAAAAAACAGTGCTTTTCTTTGAAAAATAAAGTCATTTCTAAGTGATCCCAAACTTTTGAACGGTAGTGTATATATATATACATATATATATAATATATGTCATTGTGAAGCCCACAAAAGGTAACTTTCACTTTTACTGGATTTAAAGGTTTGGAACAATAAAAACATGCATACTTGCACAATACTATTAATTATAAAAAGCACATAAATTACTAATGTTTACAGTGTAAACAGGACTTTGGAAACAGCCCCTCTGTTGCTTGTGTTTTGGAAACGTCTCCAGGCTTTATGTTCATTTTTTTAAATGTAATTATATTTTGTGTTATAACAGCATTTACACAGGGGCTCAACGAGTAGTACAAGTACATTTTATTTATACTTCCCCCTAATGGAGTTTTTTCTTCTCCTCCATTGTTATATTACTAGTCAGACCCGTAGTAAACAATCCAAAGAGTTCATCTTATAGCACAGTAAACATAAACATCAACATCTCTTGGCTCAGCGTATTAATTATTATTTGTGCGTCGTTGTCACACCGATGTAAATACATTTAAATAAACACGATGACTGGGTTGTTTGTTTCCCACAATGTTAAAAATATTTAGTCGTGACTTTTTAAAACAAACATACCATCACTTTTCATATTTACAGAAAGAAGAAAAAACATTCTAAATGCAAATTAGTTTCGCTCCTCGGAATCAACGTTACGTTAATTTCCTCTCGATTCTCGTCGGAATATTCCACACGAGCCTCGGAAACTGCTTTTGCACTGAAAGAAGAGATTGTATATAATGAGGAAAAAGAAAGCAACTTTTTTTTCTTCTACTTCCTGTGAAAATATAAAACTTTCAGGTCTCTTTTTTGCCAGTTTGCCGTTATCACACGCAGGAATGTCGCATTGACAGAAAACACGACCCGCCGATAGCCGCCTGTGAACTCTGATTGTGTCATTAAGTTCAACAGGTAATAAATATTCTGCATATCTGCCCCTCGGAAGGTGCCACATCTCAATATAGCGAATAACCCAATGCTTTATTTAACTTTATTTATGTAGTACCTTTTTAAAACAAAGTTTACAAAAGTGCTCTACAGAGAATCAAGGCAAAACAAATAGAATGGTAAGATAAATATAAAATAACAAAATATAATTAAAAAACAGACAAAACTAGAATGGGCACTCGGTAGAGTGCATACCTTCACATATCACAAGATTGGGCATTTAATTATGAACATTTTGGAATTAGTTGCATGCCAATTGGATACAAATTGACCGTGCTATGGTAAAAAGAAGATTTTGACCTTTCCATGACCTTGACCTTGACCTTTAACCTGACTGATCCAAAAATCTAATGGTCCCCGGATAATAACCAATCATCCCACTAAATTTCATGCAATTCAAGAAGATTTTGACCTATTCATGACCTTGACCTTTGACCCGATCGATCCCAAAATCGAATCAAATGGTCCCGGATAATAACCAATCATCCCACCAAATTTCATGCGATTCGGTTTTAAATAAATCGATCAAAACATAACATTCCGCATTTTCAATGCGAAGGTAATAAATCACTTAAAAGCTGTTCTATAAAAATGGGTTTTAAGAAGTGATTTAAACTGATTCTGCGAGCCTTATCCCCTCCGGTAGGTCATTCCGAATCACAGGAAGCACAGGAAGCCTCCAACTCAAATAAACAGTGTGGAATGACGATGAGATCCTCATCCAGATTGCGCCGGGCGTACGACGAGGGAGAGACAAGCAGCAAGACGAGAAAGAAAAAAAAAGAAAGCCACACAGTTTGAGCGAAGGCCGACGCGCAGACACACGCCCCGGACCTCGTCTCCGCCGAACAATCAGTCGGTGGAATCTGCAAAACAAATCTCAGGACAAAGCCCCGATCGGCGGGAGCCGTTATCTCGCCGGTCCCTGCTCCAGGAATCAATCGAGTGAGGGGGAAAACAAACTGGACACTGGCGAACATTACATTTATAGATAGAGACGGCGCAGGAGTCGCCGAGATTCGAGGGAGATTATCGTCGAAATATTTGACATTCGGGAAGGCGCTGTCGGGAGAAGACGGGCAGCGGGATCGGGAGTCGTCTAAAAGCAAAAGATAAATGTGCAAGAAGATTTTTGTTCTTCACCGTTTAGGAGAAAAGTTGAATGAAGGTCGGAGACATCTTTTGGCCTCTCGGTCTAACGAGCAGCTAGTCTGGCCGTTTGTATAATCTGGGATGGTAGTTTGTTATTGCGCCGCTGTGATTATGAATAACACAGAGGCTCTCTCTCCTCCAGGAGTTTAGTCTATTCCGTCGCTCCAGCGTTGAGCCGGGCAGACACCCAGATCCCGCTGATTAACTGGGACACAGGAAGCCAGCATGTAAACACAGAGGAAGACAAGCAGCCTTCTGTCGGGGTGCTGTATCGGGTTTTTTATGCGCTGCATTGTGCTTTGTGAGCTATTGTTCCACTTGAAGGCTTTATCAGATGCTGCTTTGAGAAAGGAGAAGAGTTGACGGTGGTAGAGGGAGGAAAACAAGCTTTGAGCCTTGATGTCATGTGTAGGAAACAGAGATTACACAGTGTATTTTATAGCAGAGCATCGTCTGAAACATGTACAATTTAACTACAAATAAGACAACTCATCACTAAACATGTAAAATAGTATATATATATATATATACTGTACATATGTGTCTTCTTATATTAAGTAGAGGACATTTAAGTGGGTTATACATTGTACAGCGACGAGGACTGAATGAATATCCTAGACAAATCTACTTAGAGAAGGGTCAGCTGTGTGGACGGGTAGGGGGAGGAGTCACCGTCAGATAATGGTACAAAAATAGGATGCAATTTTCTTTCAGGCAACTTAGATTGTTAGTAAATTGTATTTATTATTATATTAAGTTTTTGGGAATATATTGTGCATTTTTTATATTTTAACTTTTTTAATGTCCACTCGCGGGATTAATTAAGTAACTATATATTTATCAATGCAAGTATTTTATCATATGAACTATGCAGAGAAGTAACATCATTACAAATTTATTTTATGATTGGATTATTAGATTTTGTTGTAAGACCCTGTTTTATAGACCATAATGTAATAATTGGTTCTATTGAGCAGTAGGTTATTAGAAAATAGCTAGATGTATATAGTGAGGTGTTGAAATCCAAATGAATATCAGTAAGTGGGGTTTAAAGTATAAATCGCAGCATCATCTGCATATGAACAGAGCATTAAAACAGATTAAAGAAAGAACAGTAATGAAAAAAGTTCAGAAAAGAAGAGGATCCAGCAGGGTACCCTGGGGTACACCTCTCATGTGAATGTACATAAGAATTAAACTGTAGTAAATTATGGATTTCATGCATAAAACCCTCAAAAGTTGTACATCCATTTTAGGTAATTTCCTTACATTTTGTGATTATTACATTTACACAAGGGCTATTCTGAATGTATAATATTACATTTAATCTTTAACCACATTTTATTAAAACTTGTTTACCTAAACTTCTTCATCTAATGGAGTATTTTCTCCATTGTTATATCACCACTTATACATCAGTTCATCTTATAGCAACTATACTATATAATAGCTCTATTTGTCTTGGTGTGGAACTATATTGATTATTGACACACACACACACACACACACACACACACACACACACACACACACACACACACACACACACACACACACACACACACACACACACACACACACACACACACACACACACACACACACACACACACACACACACACACACACAGAGGAGACATACACTCCCTCAATCTGCAAAATTCCCCAGCGCTGAAAATTCCACAAGTCCAGGAGTGAATGAATGCATCCCTATATGTCACCCCCTCCCTTTCTTGTCTGTGTTCCTCTTCCTGTGTGCGACCTCTGCATCCCTGAACGCCAACCAATCCCTTCTTCCACCCGAGGAAGCAACCATTTTTATTTAGGTTCAATTTTTAAACGCACACGCCGGAAGATTTATGTGAGGAATCCAGTGGGCTCTTTGAATCAGGAAGCAAAGGGGATCAGCGAGGGAACTAGAGGCTAACACAAACACACACACACACACACACACACACACGGATGAAACACTTAACACATAACATGCATATTCACACGTACAGGAAACACTAAACCGCAAATACCTCCACAACGGCAGATATATATTGACACACATGTGCACACAAACATGTGGAGGAAAGCCGTGTACACAGGACGAGCATTCACGCATACAGGAAACACTCGGCCACAACCGGGTGGACACAAACACCGCCCCCCCACACACACACACACACACACACACTCACACAGCGGCAGAGTTTATGAGACCTGATGAAGACGTGTTCTATCAACAAGTCAAATCCAGTATCCTTTCCTTCCTGAGGTTGACCGCAAACATCACGGGCCTGCCGGCTCAGTCGCTGTATGGCAAGGGTTGCTTTCTGGGTTGCCAGGTTAGGTAGGAGTAGGTAGGCCTTGAATACCCATGTGGCGCCACACACACACACAAAGATTAAGGTAAGTCCGACACATGTAGAGACGGGACATTCCCGGAGAAACATACAAAGACATAACATGCTGCCACAGGACACTGAGCAATGCAAAGATACCACCCGTGCGAATGAACGCACACACACACACACACACACACACATGCGCGTGGAGGGGAAGCCCAGAGAGGACGCTGAAGCGATTAGTTTATCATCACCGCGCTGACAGATCCTGCTGATGTGTGACCACAAACTAAACAACCGTGAATCTCTCGGCGGCAGGAGGAGCAGGACGTGAGCGAGGACTGAAGAGTTTAGCATGTGAAGGTCTAAACACTCGCGAGTATTTAGCTGGAGTTAGAGTGGGTACACACACACACACACACAGGGCTCTGGAAAGGCCTGAGTGGGGTTATTCATCAGGAAAATACAGGCAGCTGTGGATTTTAATGCGAGTTGACGGCGAGGGAAAGAAAATGATGTCGTAATGTTACTCACGTCCACTTGATGAGGTTAGAGTTGGAGAAGACTTGTGTGTGTAATGAGGTTTGGAAAATCCTGACAGTCAGCTCATTGGTGTTTACCGACCTGGACGCCCTTGTGATGTTTAAATACCAAAAGCCCACCAAAATGGATGAGAGAGAGAAGGTAGCCTTGATAGCGTCCGGCTGTCTCTGGACACTTGCTGCTGTTTAGGAAAGTTTGTATTCACTTTACGACCCGCTGGAAGTTATGCCAAAACACAGACATCTGCATGTCATTTGGAAAATACAGATAGAGTGGTTAGAGAGCGGCAGGAGGCTCCGTTCTGGAAGGATCATGATAGACAGCGAGCGCGGGGTTCCCTGTTCCATATGTCAAATATGTCAAATGAAAAACTCACTTCCAGCACGGCGCTTTAGAGCCGCGTTCACGCCGATTGGTTCGACGCCACTAACTTTCCCCCTGTGCCTCGTTTCCAATGCAGATGGTGGAGGCGGGGGTACGTAGCGTCGCCATTGCGAAACCGTCACAAAGTCGTATTTAATAGGACCCTGAATCCTCTCGACAGCAAGGAAACAGGGAAATGTTTGAACTTCGTCAATTGCACAAAAAACAAAAAAATGTAAAAGAACTGTGTTGAGTGACTAAAAATTTACTATTTAAAGATAGTGCAAGTACGTGCAGGCTTGTCTCTCCGTCCAATCAGTGGTCCGCAGTGATTAAACTCCACCTTGGAGTGGTTCTATTGGTGCCACCCACAACTTTTGCTCAAGTTATTTGAAAATAACTAGATGTATATAGTGAGGTGTTGAAATCCAAAAGAATATCAGTCAGTGAGGTTTAAAGTATAAATGGCAGTATCATCTGCATATGGTTGAACAGAGCATTAAAACAGATTAAAGAAAGAACAGTAATGAAAAAAGGTCAGAAAAGAAGAGGATCCAGCAGGGTACCCTGGGGTACACCTCATGGGAACGTGAAGTCTGGTTCCGAGTATCGATATTAACATCGCACAAAGGATCCATCGCTTTCTTCTGCGATGTATCGCTTTTTTTATTGAGCAGTAGTCCATTAGAACATAGCTAGATATACAGTAAGGTTCAATTGAATCTTAGTCAGTGAGGTTTAAGAGTATAAATGGCAGTATCGTCTGCGTATGGTTGAACTGAGCTTTAGAACAGATTAAAGAAAGAGCATTAATGAAAACATTCGTCTGCCATGAATCCCTTTTGCTTTCATCAAAGAGTCAAGAAACCTTCCCTGGAAAACACCCTTATATTTTATAACAAAAGACGTTTGCCGATAAGTGTGATCCAGTCAAAACCTGCAGGTTTCAGACTAGACTAAGACGGGGATTTCTTAACGCAGGTGAGGCGGGAGCAGCCCGGTGCATCTAGAGACGGCACACCACGGGGTTGGGGGTTAGCCGTGTAGCGATGGAGCTTTGTATGACCCTGTGATGGTAAAGATATGGTGGAGAACTTGATCTTTTAATCTATACATGCCTGTTTTTGTATGTTCCATATGTCAGCATGCGCCAGAATTCCTGCATGAGTTCCTCCGTGTGTGTGTGTGTGTGTTTGTCCGGCCACAGCAACAGAAGGCCTTATACTACGGGAACAGGCAGACGGAGGAAGGAAGGAGTACCCCCCCCCCCCCCCAACACGTCCGCGCGGTGAAAGCACCTCTTCAGCGCGCGGCAGCTGTTCACATTTCCTGCGTATTGGATGTCGGAGCGGTGGCCATCTCTCATTTGCTGAGTGCATTATTAACAGATGGACTTCCCGCTTTGCGCTAATATTGGGAAATGGGAGAAATGTGGAGAAGAGCTGTGTGGACGTGCACACACACACACACACACACACACACACACACACACACACACACACACACACACACACACACACACACACACACACACTGCGTACCCTTGAGCAGCTGCTGCCGCTGCTCAAGAAGTGCATATGTGTGTGTGTGTGTGTGTGTGTAGATGTGCATTGCTCAGTGTGCCCTCTGTTTGGCTGTTTGTGTGTATGTACATATCAAGACTGTATGGCAGTCTGTTGTATGTGTGTGTGTGTGTG
Source organism: Pseudoliparis swirei (assembly GCF_029220125.1). NCBI lineage: Eukaryota > Metazoa > Chordata > Actinopteri > Perciformes > Liparidae > Pseudoliparis > Pseudoliparis swirei. The sequence goes on from NC_079395.1 coordinate 3,465,645, forward strand.
TGTGTGTGTGTGTGTGTGGGCCAACGACGCGGCAGAAGAATTCCCCTTTGACCTTTTCCCGCCTTCATTGGTTCCTACGGAGTGATTCGATTAGCGGCGAACGCTCGACTGTCAGCGCTGCGCGTCCAGCTGCGAGGGAGCGGGCGGAAGACGTCGGTTCGGTCGCTGCCATGTTGAATCTCCCCCAGATAAAGGGCCGCTTCACCAGCTTAAGTCGAAGCGACTAATGCAACTTGATCGCTGTGGTCTTGCACAGGAAGTGGTGAGTTCTCCAGCTGCAGCCAAGAGTTCCTGGTACTTCTGATGGCGGTCAATGGACACATGTTATCGTTTCACCCATTTAACGTTAAATGTGAAGGATTGTGACTTTCCTTTCATTCATAATTTTTTTTTTAGATTATCTACTGTGGATCGGATTGTTCCTCATTTGTACTTTGGGTTGGACAAAAATCATCTGCTAATTGACATTTGAAACATAATAAACTGAGAATATGAAATTTAAACTCTTAACAGCAATATAAATACTGAGTTGTCCTCAACATGACACGTCAAAGAAGACGTAACAGGACCAACCACACTGACGGACAGGTGATCTGTAATAAGTACCACAGACTGCCGAACCATCTCCCCAACTGGCATCCTACTGAATATCAACGCCTATGATTATTAAAGGTGTCAGGATGTCGTATTCAGAGAGAGAGAGGACCCAAATGCCGACAACTTTTCAACAGAAAGATTTAATCCTTTTCTCAAACCAGGTCGAGGACAAACACAAACTAAACAGTACAACCACACACTGCGGAATGACACAAACAGGGTTTGAATACACAGGGAGGTGGAGGTGATTGGACACTGGGGAACGAGACACAGGGCAGACAATCACAGGGACAGGAAGTGCAGGGAAACAGAGGACACGAGAAACAGGGACTTCAAAATAAGACAGAAAACAAGACGCAGAAACTCTGGATGGTGACAAAAGGTACTCAAAGGCACTTTATATGGTAACAGCAGCAACCTCTGAAGGTCTTCAGAGACAGATTCATGGATGCAGTAGGGTGTTAATAGGACACCAATTGCCAGGAAGTCCAACAACATAATGCTACGCTCAGAATTGAGGTATTTGTGTTTAGTAAATTGGGCAAAAGCTACTTTTCAAAGAGTCTTTTTACAGTCCGTTACCTCCTGCATCCGTCCGTTGGCTTCCTGCAGCGTGAACCTGGCACACGGTCGCTGGCAAAGCCTGACTTATCACCTCCTCTGAAGCTTCGCTTACCCATTTGTCATCTGGGTATGTAAACGCAACCAAGCACTTCCTCCGTGTTCCCGAGCGAGGTATTCAATAAGGAGGACATGAACCAGGCTACTTCCTGTGTACTCGAGCACCTTAGGATGGCAGAGGAACAACACGGAGTCCGTGTTTATCCAAAGTGTCGCCCGCCAACCGCAGAAGCATTTGTTAAATCGGCCGACCATCAAGAGTCCAGGACAGCGGCGCACGCTCACTGAGAGACACGCTCTACGCTTCTGCCCAAAGAAAGATGGAAGTCAAGAGTCGGATAAAAGCTTTCTCTTGACTTGGTGCCAACTTGTTTTTTGTATGGTTTGAACTTTGATTGCAGAAAGCTGAGATCTGCTTCATCTTGGTTAGCAATTTCCGAATCGTAGAACATTACAAGCATTAACAATATTATGGTCTGGTCAGCTGAATATTTTCTTCGGGTGAATATTCGAGGACCGTTGTCAAGGTTTCGTCAAGTTAAAGCTACAAACTTCTGTGTTTATTTCGTCGGTGCGGAGCTACAAAGATGTCCACTGGTCGAGGGCCATGCAGGAAGTAAAAGGAACTAAAGTCATCTGAATATTCGCTCCGGGTGAATATTTGAGGACCGTTTTCATGTTTTTTCGACAAGTTAAAGCTACGACTTAGTTTTTTTCGCAGTTTTTTTCATGTGGACTTTGGCGGTTCCTGTGGACAAAGGTGGTACTGCAATGCACCAGATTCCCCGATGAAAAACCATAATTTCACTGCCTGGTTCTGATTGACCCCCTTTCCTTCCAGTGGACCCGGTCCTGCAGCAGCGCTCTGTTGAGTTTCTTCTTGGCGCTCCAAGCAACACGAGCCGAGAGTCATTCGGTTCCGTTATTTTTGGAGACAAGGCAGACGTCTCATGGCCAACATCTCCAAACACCCGATGGAAGACACAAACAGCCGTCTCTCGGCCCGGGAGGCGGCCGCTCGCTCCCCCGTGTGAAACCAGAAGCCCGCGTTGATGTTTTAGTCACGTAACCCGCGAGCTTCAGTTCAACTCCACTTCCCGTGGTTATTTTAACCCAAACAGCGATCTGGTCCTTGAACCTAACAAAGTGGTTCTGTTGCCTTAAACCCAACTGAGGCTCCAGTGGAGACGGAAGTATATTTTCAAAGGAGCGTAGGAAATTGAAAGCCAAGTAGAGTTTCTTGGAAATATAAATGTTCACCTGAAAGTTTATACCTCTCTGGATCTCCTGAACAACGTATTGTACGTTCGTCTCTGACTGCCGAACTTCTCGTTGCCATATATTCCTGCGTGTGGATCATTCGGGAGCTTTATCGTTCTCAATCTGTGTCTACATGCCAAACAATTAAATAACCAGAAGAGTGCAGTTAAAAAAAAAAATATGTTATCACTCTCTGCCATCAACATATGCAGCAGACCTCATATGTCTCACGGCCTGCTGGCAAGGCGACAGCGGTGCCAGGGGTATTAACTGCACCGAGGAGGTGTGTGTGTGTGTGTGTGTGTGTGTGTGTGGGGGGGGGGTCCTCTTTGCCGTCCGGAGAAGCTGCCAAAATCATAGCCCTGCTCCAACAAATGCAGCGTGACGCCGCCGATCCATCTGTGGGAGCGCGGTGGCGCCGGAGGTCTGATACCGGCCCGAAGCGTCTCCGTGAGCACGGCTCACTCGGGACCGTCAGCCGGACGCTTAACACGCCGACACGTGTCGGGGACGAGGAATGCATCGCGTCCGTGTGTGTGTTACGTCTGTGGATTCCTGCACACACACACACACACACGTCTGAACACGTCGTGGCTCAATTGACCTTTTTAAAAATGATTTCATATATATTTATGTATTTTCAGAGCCTTTAAAAGATGAGGAACATAAAGTCACGATACATTTTTTGAGGAGTACCCTTAGTAACTTGAACTTCATATTGATGTAAAGAATGAAAAAAAGGTGAAACCTGAAAACTTAAAGACGATGAAGAGTTAATATTAAGAGGAAAGGACGAATCACGGAACACATTTTGTTTTATTCCTGATTCTAAGTAGATGCTGAGCTCCATGGTCGTCCCACGGCTGATTTGGGCGCCGTCTTCTTCACGGGTTTGAAAGTTCAAAGCAGATAAAAGATTTGAGTCTCCCGTCATGGGGGTGGAAGTAAAGCTACTGAAGCAATGATGTCATCGCCGGAAATAATGGAGCAAAACCAGGAAGTCACATCGAACTGTACGCCAGAGAACTGGAGAGCTAACGTCGGCTTGGATACGTGAAATATATCGACATTAATACGGAAGGAAAGTTATCAAAGCCCTGATTTTATGCAAGGTTGCAAGATTTTAGGAATCTCTTGAGTTGGAAATTCATCAATAGAAGCAAATGATTATTCTCATAATCTAATTTTTTATATATAAATGTATTGTTAATGCAGCATATCATCTGATTGACATTTATGTGAATATAAAGTAATGAGAGACAGGCATCTTTGTTATTTACTGCATTTTTATTGACGTTTTAAAAATACAGTATATTGTTTTTTTTCTTAAATTACTTTAAAATGTCAATTCCTGTGATTGTACTAAAATTCACGATGATACAGATCAGCACCACAGATGGAGAGAAAGAACATTATCAGAGGATAAAGTGATATAGAAGAATTATATAATGTCATTTAGTATTTGTGGATTTTGCACAAGAAATTTGTATAATTGTTCAAAAATTTGAGTTTTTACATTTTTTTAAACAAATGTCAGTTATAGTTAATAACTCCAGTGACATCAGTAGACACGAAGCCACAGCGCTGGTGCAATTCTACATTAACATAAAACATATCATTGTCCATATCAATGCCTTGTATAATAATAAAATATTTGAAAAAATTCCACATGTTGTTCCGTATGAAAAGGGTAAAAACCTTCACCCAGGTGAGTGGGCTGTGATTACAGGTGTGGGCGACACCCAGGGCGCCGCTCCAATACCAGCTGATTATTGAACAATTGGGTGTTTTTCACGGGTCACCTGATCCACAGCTGTCACCATGAAGCCGCTGTCTGTTCCCCTGCATCTGTTTTCAGTAAAGTGACATCTAGTAGGCCTCTTTGAGTCAGACTGGGAGCGAGAACTAAATACATCACACTTCATTATCACTGTTGTTGTTTTTTATTGTACAAACATGTTCTTATTCTGCTGTCTTCAATGTCTTTTTAAAATATTTATCCTGTTATTTATGTAAATTACATGTATATACGAGGAGAGCGAGGCAAATTCCACATGTGCACACGTACACGGCCAATAAAGTTAATAATGTTGCATTGAGTTGCTCAGAAATGTTTCTTTAATTCCCGAGAAAAAATAAGATGAATTATTTTCCCACTGGTTAATAAAAATGCGCCATCGTAAAATATAATCTGCTGCGTGTTACGATACCAATTTTAGACGCGCGTATGTAATTTGATTTAATGTAATTAACCCCGAACCATTCTGAAGGCGTATCAATCTGAGTTCTTCAAAACCAGTTGGTCACGCGCCGACGCTCACAGCACGTGGGACGACATCTAAATTAGGCTTTTATTCCCCGTCTGGGATGAAGCGAGATTCAAGTGCATGGGGAATTTTTTTTAAATTTCAACATTGGAAGACTCAACGTTACGAGCGGAGCAAGACCCGGTCCACGAATAAAACTGTGAAGCTTCTTCTCTGCCAGCTTCCTCCTGGACTTCCTGTGGTACCGGGCCCTGCAGCTCCAGCCTGATTGGTCGGTTTCTTGTGGGCGGTTCCTGAAGGCGTCAACTTATATTAACATGGAAACGGCTTCCTGCCAATGTGACATCACAATATGTAAAGAAACAAGTCCTAAATACTTCCTTACTTTCAAGAGTTAATGTGGTTTGGCTGCAGGGTTACCTCATAAAAAATGCATTTCAAAAGAAATAAACATTTTGGATCAAAATCTGAGCAAAGTGATGGAATCGCCACAGGTGTTGTATTTCTCTCTGTTTTCTCAAAATTCCCGAGTCAAAGTCAACCAGATGGTGCAAAATCAAGGATGCCCTCATGCTCGCCGTGTCACGCCATCACACGTTAGAATCCCGCTCTGCAGATGGAAGGCGTTATCCCTGTACAGCGTTTTTATTTTTATTTTTAATTATCCAAACCCACTCTTCAAAAAACAGGCGACTTGGCTCTTTTTTGCAAACCCATCTTGTGTCATTGTTTCTGTGCTCAGAGAAAAACTTCGATAGATCTGACGACGTTGTATATAAATGACCTTAAAAATAGATCCCCGTGGGGCGGAGCTTCAACCAGGAAACCCGGGGGCGTGTCCCAAAGCGGCGTTGACTTATGTTGACTTGTGTACTTTTTTTTACAGGGTTTATACTCATTTCATGCCCGACCATGACGGGTTTTAAATGACACCTACAAATAATTGCTTGCAAATCGAATGCGTGTGAGAAAAGAGCATCACGTATCCCTCCATCGTTACCAGCACTGAGTGAGACATTCACACCAGCTGCTCATGAGCGATGAGGTGGTTCCGGACAGAAGTCTGTTGCTAACTTTTGCCAATTTCTTTTATTTTTGTTGCCACTCTACTTTTTAAATAAAGGTTGAAATACTAAGTTCACTCTCCAACGATAGTGTGACTTCTCTGGGGGGGGGACATTCCCCTCAGCTTCCATTGACTCTGCGTGACTCACCCTTTCCGACTGCCCCGTGAAGGACGACACACTCCTGCACTGTGGAGCCCCGTGACCCTCGACGGCCGGCGTGGAGACAGACAACAGACGCTGATGATGATGATGATGATGCGGGACAGAGAGCGGGTCGTCTTCATCGACTGAACATCAGCATCATGGAGGAGCAACAGCTACACAGTGACCGGCCCTCAAACTACAGGACGGACAGTGTGAACTTTTTATATCCACCTTTTTATTGTCACACAGCGCCCTCTAGTGGCTCGATTAAAATGTAGAAAAAGGGAGAGACATTTTCTTTAAAAATATTCTCTGCAAAATATCGGGCACACAGGTTTATTATCCATAACTAAAAATCTGAAAAAATGAACAAAATCACACCGCGAATGCCACATCGTGAAGGTCCCCGTGAGAATACATTCTGCCCTCGCTGAAATCCCACATCCGGTGGTCTGACCTCCAGATTCATCCCATAACAAACAAGCGTGTGTGAGTTAATGAACCGCAGATTGCTCTGCTGAAGACATTAAACGGTGAGGACCCCCCCCCCCCCCCACCGGAGGAGGGAAACACTTTATGGTGAATCTTTTCACAGGCCCGAGAGCTGGCGGCTCCGTTATCACCTCCCCAGGATTAAGCTGCGACCGCTGACAGGCTCGCGGGGCGAATGAATGTCGGCGCGCCGGGCCGCCGACGCTCCGTGGGTCGGTTTGAGGCTCTCGCGAGAGAAGGCAAAACAAAAAACGATGACTGATGAAGTGACAGATTTATGGAGCGAAGGCCCCAAAAAAAGCAGGAGCATGGGGGCTGGTTGTCAAGATGCCTCGCTGCAGAAATGTGGCCGGGAGATGATTGAGTTTATTTTCTTTGGCAGTTTCACTTTGAGTTTTAAGCATATTTTAACTCCGACAGGACGAATCTCCTCCGTTTAAACCGAAGTGACTGGACCGGTCGTAGTTTGGGGAACCGCAACATGGAGCGTCTTTTTAACGTTCAACGTTTTTTATTTTTTATTCTGTAACTACAGAGATTGTGAGCGATGTAAAAACATGTATTGTCTGTTTTTATTCAGGTATAGCTTCTAATCTGAACCCCCAACCCGAGGTCACGTCATCCACGGTATTTAGCATTTTAAAATGTAATGTTGTTGTTGTGATACTGTGCTTCTACTGGTATCACGTTCTTGTGTGCAAAGATGGACTGCTTCATGTTAAAGACAAATTTAAAATAACAAATTTGTGTCACGAATTCCCCGTCATATGAGTTGTTTTCGCCCCGTCTGCCTGGTCATGTCATTTCAGACCCAATCATCCCTCGTTCCCTTCACCTGGTCCTCACGCCCGTCTCACCTGTCTCCTGTTTCCTCGTCAGTCACTCACTACTTAGGTCCCCTTACTTGCTTTTGTCCTCTTCTGTGCCTGACCCCGTTACATCTGTTCTGTCGACCCAGGATTTTGCCCCTTCTTGGATTCATCTGCTTGTTTTGATCCTGCCTGAAACTAGTAAAAGAGTTTTTCTTGTTTATCTGCCTCCGAGTTGTGCTTGTGTGTTCCAGTACCCGTAACCATATACACTGATTCATTGGGATCTATCTACCGCTGCGCAAAGAATGCAAAATATATAATGATCCAGCTTGATTTTAAGTGCATCGCAGCATAAGTGATGCATTCTTTGAAAATGTCTTATTTTCATTGTTTTTCTCAACATATCCTGACAGAAATCCACAAATCATTGTCTACAAGCTGCTAACCGAACAGCTGTGAGCGCTAACGACGGCCATGTTTGTTGTTCACTTTCATAACGCCGATTAGCCTCGTAGACGGGATTGACGACTTTCTCGCTAAGTTAAGCGACTTTCTTTGGGAAAGAGTTGGCGAAATTTGGCCATTTTTGATTAAAATTACTCTTAAAAGCTTGGGAACCATTGGAGAACCCGCTAATGACCTCACATCGCAGAGCTTTTGATGGAACCGAAAGAAGGGAAACGACAGATGATGAAGCTGTGTACAGAAAGAGGGGAAAAATGGCCGCGCGAGCCTGTGTACGCAAACGTTAGCCGTGCTTAATTTTCCGTGACGGCCTTCTCCAGCCTTGGTGACCCCCTCCATGCCTGAGAAAGCTAGAAAGCTAACCCTCGGTTAACGTTTAGCCGCTTCCCGCTGGCGGTAGCGAACCGCGCTGTCTGCGCCAGCCATGCAGCGGGGAAAAAGCAAACAAACGACACATGGGAGCCATTTCAGGGGCGAAATGAGTCTTTAATAACACTCTGCGGAGGGCCTTGTAAATTGCGAGCGAGTGGAACATTTTCTAATTATAAGCGCCCCGCGGCAACGCACTCCTTTCTTGCGCCTAGCATGTCCCGTTAGCCGCCCGAGCTAGCCGCGCGGCCCGAGAAACCACATGAGGCGCTTGAAAGATTGCAGAGCTGGCAGAAGGTTGTTGTGCTCGGGTCGGGGTCGGTTAGCCGAGTAAACACCGTGTGAAGTGGGCAGCCGGCATGTGTGCGGGGGAGATTCTAAACAAAATCAGGGGAAGGACACATTTCCCTCCATGTCTGGCACGAGTTTTGAAGTTGTGTTGTTTCTGGTTGGCAATTAGAGGACGTGGCTGTCAACTTAATTATAACTTCCTAATTGCGGCCCAGTTGGATCCCGGTTTTGGAAAACACTTCCAGAAGTATAGTTTTTTGGTTTTTAATGCAATGGGTACCACAAAAACAACTATTTGAATTAAACCTGTTGAACTTGTGTAACAGATGTGAAACGGGCATGGAAGAAGTCGGCTCAGATGGTGGATTTTCCCAGCACTTATTTATTCTGCAGAAGTGAACAGAACACACACATTTGCCTTCTGATCTGTCTCTGCACTTCCACTTCCCTCAGCAATATAAAACCATTGTCCATGGAAGACAGGACCACATTAAATCTAAATAATAACAAGTCTCATCAAAAACCATGACATGTAACATACAAGGGGAAAACAGAGACCCCTAATGGACAAAATAAATAACTACATGAGCTAGAGTCATTTCAGCAGAAACAGCGAAAATTCTAACTTTGAACAAAAGGGAAACACATACATTTGCCTTCTGATCTGTCTCTGCACTTCCACTTCCTAGACACGCAAAACAACACAATTTACACAAGGAAAATATACGTCGGGGCGACCGGATGTAGCTAAACAAACGGCGCCAAAGTGGCTCAATGAAACCGCCACCAAACGTATATGTTGACGGTCTAAATGACACGACAGCTGGACGCCGTGATCGTATTAGCAACCATTACTGTATGTAACATAAACGGTTAATTTTTATTCAAGAATATAGCCAAAATAGTGCGACATCGTTTTTCACTCAACTCACCCTCAGCAATATAAAACCATTTTGACGGAAAGACTGGACTCAGGAGCAGGAAGTGCAACAGAGATGGAAAGCAATTTCCGCAGGAAACAGATTTTTAAAAATAACGCTAAATAAAAATAGCTCATTAAAATAAAATTCACAAACACTCAACAATATCGTTGAACAACAAACAAAATAAAATACAATACATTGAAAACAAGAAATGACAGAGTGCATTGCTAACTCCGTTACACTTGCAAAGCGGAGACTGCAGAGAGCATTGAAGTATATGAACGGCATGTTGGATATTGCTCGTTTTTGAGGACTTAGTCAATGCGTTGACATGCAATCGAATTATTGGCTGAGTCGGACTGAAATCGAATTATCCGTTTCATGTAAACACCTTAGTCGGACTATGTGCGGTCCGACTTCGGTCCGATTAACACCCCTGGATAGCTCGGTCCGATCCAGTTGATAATTCGACTCGCGGCATGTAACTCTGAATTCGATTCGGAACTGGACTTTGCGTCTTTGCGCATGCTCGAGATCCCGCCGCCCTCCTCCCTCCCATGTCGTGACCCGGAAGTCGAAAGAGACGATAAATTAAATTCTCCGTGTACCTTCGGCGACGGCGTCTTCTCTCCGTTATCAACTCAGCCAATAGCGCCATTTGCATTCGCTCTACTCCTATTAACACCATGGAAGAATAGTAGAGGGATGTAGCTTCGCCTCGCTCTCTGTTCGCCATCTTTCTCCAAATGTTGTTGTTGGTGGTGGTGAAGAGGTCAATCGGAAATGGCTGCATCACCACGAGTTGTAATGAAAACAGCGCCACCTATCGTATCGGATATGACATGCTTTCGGCCAATGATTCGAATTCCTCACTGCCATGTATATTGGGATAACAGCTGATCCCCCAACAGATAGCATAGTCCGACTAAAGCAAGATTCGAATTATACCATCATGTAAACGCACTGAGTGACGTTATAAAAGAGTTCAGATGTGGGCGACGAATTTCACCTCAGTTGAGTTTTAACCTTTTAAAAATCAGCCTTTCTTTTAGGTTTCTACTCGAAATAACATAGCCAAACAAAAAAGGGTGTATCGCTGCAACCACCAAGGTTATTTGAATAATGTTGGTGTTATAATAAAGGCAACATGTGAGCTTTTGTTCAGATGTGTAAATATGAGTATATATGTTCCTGGTTAAGAGTAAATAAAGATGAAACGCAGCAAAAATATAAGTTTCCGGTTCGCCTAGGGGGAAAAAAGCTATTTTAATAACACTTTTAGTTGGTGTTTGAGTTAAAATGGCTTACTAATTCTTATAGCCCAAGTTGTGTTCTTTAATTTGATGTAAAACATCAATATATTTGCTCATGTTTATCATAATTTACAGTTTAACCACAATGTCTAAATCTCACCCCAATTGGGGGGCACAGGGTTAAAATGGGCCTCGATCGGCTATGAAACCAACAGGCCCGTCCGAGGACGGCTAAATTTGATTAATTTCCTCAGTTTCCTGATTCATTGACTGATTCTATATTTTTTGTACACACATCTCTAGTTTTTCAACCCACGTCGAGGCGAGTGTGACAAAGTGAGGCTCATATTTTGGGTATTTTTCCCACACTTCAACGTTGTCTATTTAACTTCTGAATGTTCACCTGCACCGACCCCCCTGGGCTCCTGTGGGTGCCCCATCCCACCAGGCATCGCTGACCACAGGACCCATTCATAGATCTCTAAATATTGCCCAGTGTGGCCCTAAAAGGAACCTCTAATGGCCCCAGAAGAATCCTAAACAGTTAAAACCCAACAAACCACGGAGCTTCCAGCCGGTTTCATTTTGCTCCGGCGGCTGTGACCCGTCTCCGTGACTCGGAGCTCTTCCAGTCACCTTGAACTCATCCATCAACTGGTGTTTTTGGTTTATCACCGACAGCTCCGTGACCCGGTGACTGGAAGGAGCCGTCTCCTCGTCTCTACTAGCTGTCTCTACTAGCTGTCTCCTCGCCTCTACTAGCCGTCTCTACTAGCCGTCTCCTCGCCTCTACTAGCTGTCTCTACTAGCCGTCTCCTCGCCTCTACTAGCCGTCTCTACTAGCCGTCTCTACTAGCTGTCTCCTCGTCTCTACTAACCGTGTCCTCGTCTCTACTAGCCGTCTCCTCCTTGGCATATGCCTGTATGGAAATGTGGACAAGGTGATGATGATGATGATTCCGTATACTTCTTTAACAGATTTCACTATAACTTGATTTTCCAACCTTTCCTCCCAGAAGCTGGAGGAATAATGTGTCTCTACTCAGTGTGTGTGTGTGTGTGTGTGTGTGTGTGTGACTCAGCAGCAACAGTTCTTTTAGTTTTTCTCCTTAAAAAGCTTTTCATTGTGGGCTTTTTGATTTATTTCTCTTTTCATACCGACTCTGCACATTCCTCCCATATTTGTTTGTCTTGTTTCGACGACTCATCGGTTATTAAATCTGTTTATTTGTTTATATCTGTGTCGAGTCAACTCGATAGTGAGCCGGCGTAATGGCCTCAGTTTATGAATCAGAGCTACATTCTGTGTTGTGGAAGCAAGAATCACATTTTGGCAGAATTAATAAAAGCATCAAATGAGACTTAAACATGTGGCCTGTCCAGTCGGTTCATTAATTTATTCGTTTATTCGTTGGTGTATCTGTCTGTGAAGGATTTAACAGTTTGACCTGACAGGTAGAAACAAAGGTAGACAAGAATTAACAATGATTTATTGATATGCATAAAAAACTTTATTTCTGGGTCTTATTCTTGATGACGACGGGGTGAGGCGACCTGTCTCACTCCCACAGCAATGTCACGTTGACTCTTTCTCCACCTTCGTGAATCATTGATGGGGTTTTACATTCAACTCAGAAATCTTAAAATATATGAATATATCAGAAAAGAAAATTATTTTTGAAAAATGCTATTTCAAAATTTTTTGAAAGGGTATTTTGATTTTTAAAAAATATATATATTTTTAATGATGCACTTTAAAGCTGCACTTCTGAAAGATGCACTTTTGAAAATAATATTTTGACTTAAGAGAAATGCTATTTATAAAAATGCTTTTAAAAAAATGCTATTTTTACTTTTTAAAAATATTTTAAAAGATGCACTTTTTGCATTTTTTTGTGGAAAAATGCTATTTTGATATTTCATTAAGTTATAAAATTATTATTTTTTATTTATTTGGAAAAATGCTCTTTTGTAAAGATTAGGGCTGTGAAACGATAACAATTTTTAATCGGGTTAATCACAGGTTTTTGTGGATTAATCATGATTAATCACATATTACCGATATTCTCGGTATATTTTGTGAGAACATAGAGATTTATGACAAAAGACGGATATATACATTTATACATTCTTCTATACAATGGTGCTGCAACTCAGCAGTTATTTAGCAGTTTTCTTCCATATGGAACATTAATACATCTTCATCCTAAACAGAATGTTTAACCCTCCTGTTACCTTTCGGGTCAATTTGACCCCATTCAATGTTTAATGTCGGTGTTCTTGGGGGTCAATTTGACCCCAGGCTGTTTTTCACTGTGTCAAACATATAAGAAATATCAACTTTTTTATTTATTTAAAGGGCTATTTAGGTAGTCAACAAACAAACATAAAGTACCTCACACTTAAACTTGGGAAGCAATATTAATTCTAATAATTTTCTGGAGGTTTTAATTGCTGGGGTCAAATTGACCCGGAGGGTAAAATATGTTAGTAAAGGTAAAGGTAACAGGAGGGTTAAACAGAACATTTTTCTCTTGTTTGTCAACCATTAACTCCACCATGACACAATCTAAAGGCCTCTAGTCTTCCTCTAGCAGCTGCTGAGGCAAACTGACTGTGGGTTTTCTTCATGAACTGGGCCGTGATGAAAGGAACGGCGGGGACACCGCTGCAAAGCTGAAACCTCACCGGCCCGGACAGGTGGACAGATTGACTAGTGACTTTTTTTTTGCTCGGTCCCGATGCGCGCGCACGGAGCTCTGTGGCGCGCCAGACGGAGATCGATAAGTGTTAACGCAACGCGAAGAGACAGAAATGACATGCTGCTGTGGAGATACGATCAACAACAGACGTTTAGTTTAATAAAAGAACAAAGACGTGCTATAGAGAACATGTCAGGGGGCGGGCCAATCTCTTTAATGTCATGCGATCTACCGACACTCAGTGGCGTGTCCAGACCTTTTTGACTGGGGTGGCCCAAGTGGGGAACTGACTTATGTAGGGGTGGCATGAAGTACGAGTGCACATCGGGGCGGGGGGCACGGAATAGCATTAATTTACCATTTTTGTCTCTACTATCCATATCTACTTTAATTACTTTATAGTGTCTTACATTCCTGTGTTTAAAGTTTAATTTAAAAGATAAACAGACCTACCAATCTCAACAGAGTGACACCATACAAATGTAATATAAAACTTCCATACTTTATTCTTTAACAACTTGTACAGTACTGTATATACAAAAGAAAATGCACATTCTCAGAGTAAGTGCCAACAAACTTAAAATAAAGTAATAATGCCAACAATATTGAAAACGGTCACAGTAAAAAAAAAAAAAAAAAAAAAAAAAAAAAAAAAAAAAAAAAAAAAAAAAAAAAAAAAAAAAAAAAAAAAAAAAAAAAAAAAAAAAAAAAAAAAAAAAAAAAAAAAAAAAAAAAAAAAAAAAAAAAAAAAAAAAAAAAAAAAAAAAAAAAAAAAAAAAAAAAAAAAAAAAAAAAAAAAAAAAAAAAAAAAAAAAAAAAAAAAAAAAAAAAAAAAAAAAAAAAAAAAAAAAAAAAAAAAAAAAAAAAAAAAAAAAAAAAAAAAAAAAAAAAAAAAAAAAAAAAAAAAAAAAAAAAAAAAAAAAAAAAAAAAAAAAAAAAAAAAAAAAAAAAAAAAAAAAAAAAAAAAAAAAAAAAAAAAAAAAAAAAAAAAAAAAAAAAAAAAAAAAAAAAAAAAAAAAAAAAAAAAAAAAAAAAAAAAAAAAAAAAAATCAACTGGTGTTTTGGTTTATCACCGACAGCTCCGTGACCCGGTGACTGGAAGGAGCCGTCTCCTCGTCTCTACTAGCTGTCTCTACTAGCTGTCTCCTCGCCTCTACTAGCCGTCTCTACTAGCCGTCTCCTCGCCTCTACTAGCTGTCTCTACTAGCCGTCTCCTCGCCTCTACTAGTCGTCTCTACTAGCCGTCTCCTCGCCTCTACTAACCGTGTCCTCGTCTCTACTAGCCGTGTCCTCGCCTCTACTAGCCATCTCCTCCTTGGCATATGCCTGTATGGAAATGTGGACAAGGTGAGGATGATGATGATTCTGTATACTTCTTTAACAGATTTCACTATAACTTGATTTTCCAACCTTTCCTCCCAGAAGCTGGAGGAATAATGTGTCTCTACTCAGTGTGTGTGTGTGTGTGTGTGTGTGACTCAGCAGCAATAGTTCTTTTAGTTTTTCTCCTTAAAAAGCTTTTCATTGTGGGCTTTTTGATTTATTTCTCTTTTCATACCGACTCTGCACATTCCTCCCATATTTGTTTGTCTTGTTTCGACGACTCATCGGTTATTAAATCTGTTTATTTGTTTATATCTGTGTCGAGTCAACTCGATAGTGAGCCGGCGTAATGGCCTCAGTTTATGAATCAGAGCTACATTCTGTGTTGTGGAAGCAAGAATCACATTTTGGCAGAATTAATAAAAGCATCAAATGAGACTTAAACATGTGGCCTGTCCAGTCGGTTCATTAATTTATTCGTTTATTCGTAGGTGTATCTGTCTGTGAAGGATTTAACAGTTTGACCTGACAGGTAGAAACAAAGGCAGACAAGATTTAACAATGATTTATTGATATGCATAAAAAACTTTATTTCTGGGTCTTATTCTTGATGACGACGGGGTGAGGCGACCTGTCTCACTCCCACAGCAATGTCACGTTGACTCTTTCTCCACCTTCGTGAATCATTGATGGGGTTTTACATTCAACTCAGGAATCTTAAAATATATGAATATATCAAAAGAGAAAATTATTTTTGAAAAATGCTATTTCAACATTTTTTGAAAGGGTATTTTGATTTTTTTTTAAATATATTTTTTTAATGATGCACTTTAAAGCTGCACTTCTGAAAGATGCACTTTTGAAAAATGTTATTTTGGAAAATAATATTTTGACTTAAGAGAAATGCTATTTATAAAAATGCTTAAAAAAAATGCTATTTTTCCTTTTTTAAAATATTTTAAAAGATGCACTTTTTACATTTTTTTTGAAAAATGCTATTTTGATATTTCATTAAGTTATAAAATTATTATTAATTATTTATTTGGAAAAATGCTCTTTTGTAAAGATGCATTTAGAAAAAATTTGATTTTGAAAAATGCACTTTTTACATTTGTTGTGGGGGGAACATGCTACTTTGAAAAACATTTATTAAAATTTATATTTTTTACATTTATATTGAAAAATGCTTTTTTAAAGATGCATTTAAAAATAAAAATACTATTTTGCCATAAGAAAAAAAAAATGTGTTCAGTTCGTAATGAACTGCGCCTTGTTTCAGGCTCATGTCTGAGATCATATAGAAACAGGACTGGAACACGATGTTTCTTTCTTCATTGTGCATGAGAGTGTTTGTGGGGTATTTAGTTACCATCAGGAACTTGTCATGTTCTGGTTTAGTGCTGCCCTCTAGCGGCCGCTGGGGGGAAGTTTGATTGGAGCTATGTGGACGATGCAATTTTTATTTTATTTAAACCTTTATTTAACCCGTATGAGTCCCATTTGAGATTAAAAATGTCTTTTTCGAGGGTGACCTGGACAAGACAGACTGCAACATAAGAAACACACGCAGTTACACACAAAACAAGACAAGTTGAAAAACTAAAAGTTAAGAGACAGCGGCAATCAGGAGTGACAAATGTTTTACAAACTTTTTGCAACATGATAATCTACACATCAGTCAAAATTTAAAGCCTGTATTTTTGCTGAACACTGCCATTGGAATAACACACACACACACACACACACACACCTGTAATTACCTCTCTTAGAAAGCAGAGCCTGAACATAAAACAGGACTCCACAACAATGGAGGCCAATTTTGGAGGGCGAGTGAGGAGACTGTAATTGCACGACACTTTTACAGTAATACTGTAATTGTAATTATAGGCATGTCATCTTTAAGTGGCCTTTTAAGATACATTTTTTCTTTACAATGAAATTGAATGTTTAAACATGCAAATTAGTCTAATGAATTTAGGAGAAATCGGTAATTGCAATAAAGTGTAATTATGTTTTACAGTGCAATCCTGTTATTGTAAATCTAGGCATGTCATCTTCAAGATATTCTTTCATTGTTACGAAATTGTATGTTTGTAAATATGCAAATTGGTAATTTTCTAATGAATTTAGGAGAAATCTTCAATTGCAATAAACTGAAATAATTTGTTATAGTGCAATACTGTAATTGTTAATATAGGCATGTCATCTTTAAGATACGTTTTTCTTAGTTTCTTATGAAATTGTATGTTTAAATATGCAAATTATTCATTTTCTAATGAATTTAGGAGAAATCTACGGAAGCAAATAGACGGTAAAAGTAGAATAAACACCTACAGGTGTATTTTTTCATGTTTTCTGTGCAATATTCTGAAAGAAGAAGCCTAATTATAAAGAATCACTGCATGACAAACTATGCAGAGTCTCTCCTTGGTGACTTTCAAAGACTTATGAGAGGAAGAATTGAGAATGAACAAATATAGAGAAATAAAAATGACTGTAGATAAGCGTTATTTATTTAGTACAGTATGAAGTTGGCATTTGGAGTTTTATATTTTTAAATTAAGTTTTCACTTTTTCACGAGACGTACTTTTACCAAAAAACTAACAAGTTGCTTACAGTAAATGTTTAAAATGAATCTCAAGTCTATTTCTGGAGAAACACTTCAACCACAAGTTGTTATTGTTTGATTGGCTGAGTTATCGGCTCCTTTAAGTTATCGGTATCCTGGAGGCTTAGTGATGTTCAATTTCTACAATATTCTGGAGAATGATGAGGATGATGATGAGATCTACTACACATGCACCTGTAAAGGAAGGTGGGGTATCCTTGCATCAGACTGGACTCATTATGGAATTAGAGAATTAGTGCACCATTTTTCTTCCTCTTTTGAATGACATGATTGTTACTTGTCCTAAATAAAAAAAATAAAAAAGCTCTTGCACTGATCACAACATGCTTTGTTTTAAAGGGTCACGATCCTTAAATAAATGGTTTGACTCCTACTGGTGTGCGCCGCATTAACACAAGCATCCAGCAGGGGGCGCCACAGCACAGGGAAGGAATGACCTGAAGCTATTCGTGAACATGATGATTTAACCACGTCCTCACTGTGTGGAGGCTCCTCACATACGCTGAGCATCCAGGGAAACCACCGTGTGTGTGTGTGTGTGCGTGTGTGTGTGACAACACTCATCGCGTAACCTCTTTATTCAGTTCAGATTCACTGAACGAACTCTTTGACCTTTGAGTCCACACCAGGCGACACGAGCTGAGGCCGAGTTCAAGGCAGCAAATTCACCCCCCCCCCTCCACACACACACACACACACACACAGATTTTTTTTCTTTTCGAGTACGTAGAATCCTTCGGATTTGATTAGCTCACAGAGTCGATGTGAAATATGCAGATGGCGGGTTTTTCCCCCGTAACGAACGCCATCGTCTCCAATATGAGTTAATTGCCGTCGGGGTAACGGAGCCGGTCTGTTAGGCGTTGCACGTTAACGCGTCTTAATTACAAGGCCGGCTCTCGCCGCCTTCTTTGTCTAGAGAACAGGGGGATGGGGGAGGGATGGTGGGGTTGCCAGATTATGAAAAGGAAAGAAAAGAAACCCCCCTGACTCATTCAGAAGACACGCGCATTCTGATTTTAAATGATATTAACGAAGCCGTTATTACACGCGGCCGATTGGATTCGCGTTCCGCTCCGTTCCCCCTTATAGCGCGGAAAAACTAATTGATTCCAAGTTAATGTTGTCGTATTGAACTGACACACACACACACACACACACACACACTCCGTTTCCCACGAGCTCAATCCCGTTTGTAATCTCGTCCACGCAGGCTGAAGTGTGGGGGAGATTTATGCCCACTAACGGCAGATAAAACCCGTATCTGTGATTAAATTCACTCTCGTCGTTAATACGCTTATTACATTTTTTTGTCTCTCGCCTCTTTATTTGATGGGAAGATTATTTTTTAACGGCGGCGTCGCGGCTCCCGGAAACTCCGGCACCGCCCGGCTCCAGGTCCGAACTTTTTCTTTCTTCGTGAAATAGTTTAAACTTTGAGCATCGTGAGTCACAGATCAGAAAGAGGGCGTCAGGGGGGGGGTGGATGTCTGACCTTTTAAGAGAAACACTTCGTTGACCTATCAGAGAAGTGAGAGATTTCTCTCCTGTAAATCTTTTTTTTTTGATCGGGCCTTTGTAAAAAAAAAAAGCTTTTGACCTTTTTCAACCGCTTCGTGTTCGTTGGAGACGGGTCGGCCCCGCCGCCTCGCCGATGACGCCTCCGGATGTTTCACACACATGGACGACAGCGTTTGACGAGTTTCTGAAGGGACGTTTTGAAGTTTTTCTAGTTTTTTGACACTTTCATAAGACCCCAAAAGAAACGTCTCTCGTCAAAGCGTCCATACTTTACATCCATATGGGTCTGTGTATTCTTTTCTGGACCGTTTGATTGACAGCTCCCTAGAGAGCTCTATTCTATGTCCTAATAGAGGCAGAACTACACCTGGAATGAGAAGTGAAACTAGCTACCTGTAAAATAATGTCTTTAAACGGAACTTCACTCCTGTGAAGTTTGAGTTTCCTCTCTGGACGGATCAGCTTTTCTTTTCTTTCTCTTCATCGAAAACAAAGAGTCTTCGTCTCTTTTCGTGTGACGCAGCAAAATCACCCACCACCGCTGATCAACTAACGATTATTTAAATAATCGATTTAATATGTTGATACATTACATTCATTCCCTACCCTTTATTAAAAAACATTAACAGAGATAAGCCCCACTGACGTCGGTGAGGGGGCGGGGCTTATCAACACAAACGTCGACGTCGGAACATCCAACGCCCTCGTGTTTGAGATTCATAACATTAATATATATATATGTATATTAATATATATATATTTGTACAAATATATTTATATATATATATTAATATACATATATATTAATATATATGCGTATACATATATATATATATATTAATATACATATATTAATATAAATATGCGTATATATATACATATATATATATTTGTACATCTATAAAAAGAAGGGTCAACAGAAAACAGATATAATAGCATTGTAGCAGCATTAATATCATTGTAGTGCTAACGAGCCAGTTTATTCTCTTCTTAAACTATATATATATATATATACAGTATATATATATCAAGCAGTAAAACAATGGGAGACTAATGAACACGCAAGAGAAATAACAATGTAGAGGGAAGGACAATAAACATAATAGATAAAGGACAATAAAAACATTAAATAAAGAAATAACACTAAATGTAAAATGAAAACTTCCATAAAGTAGAGAGAGAGAGACAGACAGACATTTATTGGTGTGGAAATGCTGCAGTTCTATTTAATCTGCCTGCTGTCAGTGTGTCTTTATTCCCGTATATTTCATACCTAGTGGGTTTCCTGCTCCGGCATGATTAATGGAGCCAGCAACGTGTTCCACATCTGTTCTGTAGGTTCTGTACGTTCTGTACGTTGACATTTGACTGGATTAAAAAATAAAAACTTCTCCATTTCCTGCTTCCATGCTGCTCTGTTATCTGTTAGTTTATTTATTCCCCCTCCGGTGTCTCGTGGGCTCTGCAGCGCTCTCCCGATGTGCTGACTCTCCACTTAGCCGCTCGGCCCGTCCTCCGGCGCCCGGCGCCGCCTCGCGGGGGCCCGGCAGAACCCGCTCTACTAATTAAGTATCCAGCTGCTAATGTCTGGTATAATAACCCTCGTCGTCACTGGGGGGGCCGGGCCGTGTGTACGTAATGAAATCAGCTGCTGTATACATATCTGCTGTGTATGTGTGTGTGTGTTATTTTGATGGCCTGTGGCGAGCAATGCATTTTGGAGTCCATCCATCACGACCCACCCTCTCCCAACATGCATTGCAACACACACTGCAGTCCTGTCAGTCGGGCGTATTAAACATAGACCCTCTGCACCCCCTCCAACACACACACACACACACACACACTTCTCTTTTTCCTGCACGCTGGTTTTCATTTGGCGGCTCGCAGCAGGTGCCTCGTTTCCCGGGTCAGGACTTCATTGATTGATTGAGAGAACAATTACATAACCCTGACGCCCCCCCCTTCCCGGTTATTAGTCTAATTTCTTTTTATTACGCCCTCTGTGAACTTCTTGGAGCCTCGGCCCGCCTCCTCTCTCTTCGGGACTGCCGGGGCGTTGAAGTCGCGACCTCCGAGTCACGGCGGCCGCCGGAGTCGCTTCCCCGTGACGATCGATGGCGAGATTCAGATCTTTTTTTTCTTCTTTCTCCTCCTCGTGTCTGGAGGTGTAATGAGAAGTAATAATCTCCGGATCAAGGTGTTCTGGACCCGATGTTCCCGCGCGGCAAACGGGAGGAGAAGAAAAAAAAGAAGAAGAAAAAATATCCAAGCGTCAACAAATGAAAATATCCGCCGGCGGAGTGAGAGCGTTTTAGTTTTTTTTCACTATGATTGATTTGAAAAAAGAAAAGGAAAACATGAGACTACAAAATGGATTAATGGAGACATCTTGTCGTCCATCAGCGTCAATCCTTCTCCTCGTATTACGAGATTATTTCTTGGCTGCGTTTCGACGACGTCGGAGTCGTGTCGAGTTAACGACTGGTGTCAAAATAAAAGCCTTACATGAGATGTCTAAGCGGTTGCAGATGTGTAAAACAGCCTAATGTAGCCAATATGTCAGTGGAAACGTTGGAGAATATTATTATGAGTTCTTTTATTTATTTTTATCACGGATAGAAGTGTTTTTCGGGTTAAAATGTTGAATTAATAACCGAATGTCTCTGCATCCTTCACGAGGCTCAAACTCGACTTCAACGTGAGATGGTGGGCGGGGTCATGGTGGGCGGGGTCATGGACGGGTTAAACCAACACAGGACTTTTAAAAAGGACAACAAATTTAACGCCGACATTTCTTGACGGTCAGGCGGTAGTTCCGGTAACGTCCACTGGGCTCTTCTCCGACCCACGTCTGAACGGCTGCGTTGCATTGACCTAACTTCTTGTGAAACGGGAAGTTTATTTTGAAAAGCCACCGGGCATGTCGCACTTAATAAGTATTTTTTGGGTTTCCTCTGTATATTTAGTATTTTAGTATGAGTATTTCGTATTGTGATTGTGTTTTATCTTTTATTAATGCTCTAATGTCCCGCTGCTGTGATCCTGAAATTTCCCCCCTGTGGGAATAATAAAGGAATATATAATCTAAGCTAATCTATTTTGCATTTAGCGTGAAAATAACATCTAATTTAGCTTTTTGCGCCTTTATTGCGTGAATATGCGACGTGTGGCGTAGAAAAGTGAGAAAAGCTACCCGCGGTGAAGCAGATAGCCCAAAAACAAAGACGGGACTTTCACCCAGAAAGCCGTTGTTCGTGTCCCCACGTGTTTTTAAATATGTCAGTGATGTTTAAAATGCGTTTCCAGTACTTTTGTTTTTCGTTCACGTACTTATTTCAGCCCGACTTTTGTTTTTAAAATATTTTCACTTTACTAAAACACACAAAAAGCGTTGAATCACGACACGCTGAACGTCTCTTCCCTTGAACGTTCCCTCGCTGCAGTCATCGCCTCAATTTAAAGTAAAATGCTGGAAGTGAAGCTCCCTCCGGCCTCGCTCATTTCAACACATCGCAACGAACCCTGAAACTGTTCCACATTCCTCTTCCTCGCTCTCGTGATGAGAGCAGCAGAGGAGTAAATCAAAAGTTGAGCTGGGGTCGCCGGCTTCTCCACGGGGGGTGGCGTGACGCCGCGGATCGCCCGTAAGTAACCGTCGCTACGTAAACACGGCTTGTCATCAGGATTGATGGGTTTGGGCGCGCAGCCACGGGCCCGTGAGGTCTGTGTTATTGTGGGGGGAACACTCCCAGGCGGCGACACGCCCTCGTGACTCACGCCTCTGGAGTGCACGCGGAGCAACACGTGGAGCAACACGTGGACGGCGGGCGTTCGTCCTGGGGGTTGCAATAGGAGGCGCGACTCGAGATATGCAAACCGTCAGCATTTCGAGTACGGACGCATGCACGAGGTTCAAAGTTCCCTTTTAGGTTCACGGCTCGATGGTAAAGAACGTGAGCTCGTGCCAAAAGGAAATAGCGCACGTACTCGACCTGGATGAAGAGCGCGGCGGGAGCGAAGCGTTCGAGTCGTCGCTCGCTGCGTTCGCCAGTTTCGAGGTGTTTTTTTATGAAAGAGTTTTACAGAGTGACCTATAAATAGCTGAATCCTTGTCCAGAAAACCACGACCGCAGAGAAAATACATTAATGTAATGGTACTTCAAAGTGCTTACGGTTCTTTAATAAGTGGAACCGCTACACAACACTCGGTGCCAACGAGAGGACGGCAACCAACACAGAGGGGTGGATGTTTGATGAGGGGCTGGAGAGAGAGAGAGAGAGATTTTGATTTTTGAAAAAGCTTTATTCCAAACCGTGCACCACATCAAACCAAATTGCAATAAACACAAATCTCTTTAGCTGCAGCACCAATCCTGAAAAAGAAAATTGTTCATGATGCTCAGGTTCTTTAAAAAACAAAAGCTGCTCCCCTGAGGCCCTCAGTCGCCCTCGCCTCTCGCCCTCTTCTCCTCGTCCTCCACCAGCAGCGTCTTCCTGAGGTCGCACAGGATCTTCTTTAACCTGAAGAACTCCTGTGGAGTGAAGGCTCCTCTCTCGTCTTCATCGTGAGGAAGGTGGCAGAGAGGAAGAACCTGTCTCTGCAGAAGTGGTCTTCCACCTTTACGTGCCACATCTGCTTCGTCTTGCGGAGGAAGTCTTTTAGCTCCTCCACACGTTGGCCACGGTGACCCGAACCGACGGTGTGGCCAGCGGCGCCACCGGCACATACATGCCCCTGATCACCACCCCCGACACCACCACCTCGTTCACCTTCGGCACGCTGTCCAAATGTTGCACCTTCCACCAAAATTCCGTTTGTGTAACATTCCGGGCAGCGGACCTCACGCAGTCGTCGCCGACCACGTCGCCCACTGCCAGCCCCACCTCCTCCTCCGAGCACGGGAAACTCTGCGCCACCCTGATCCCGTGTGCCCGCGTGAGGAAGCTCAAGTCCTCCATGACTCTAGCTCCCCGCTAGCTTCCCGTTAGCCCGCCGGTTAGCTCCCCGCTAGCCGCACGCCGCTAACGCGCACACAGACACACAAACAAAACCCTCCGTGAACCCACACACTCACACAGACATTCAGGTGAATCCACAGACACTCACAACAAACATACCTTCTTAAAACGCCACTTTTTAACGGGGAAAAACACCGTTAGCCAAACAAATCGCCTCTGCCCCACAAACTCACGTCCTCTCACGCTGAGAGAGAGAGAGAGACAAAGCAGCACCACAGCTCGTCTCGATGGGCGTTGGCGGTCTTGAGGGACGTGAGAGGACAGCGAGACGTGGTGCCGGTTGTTCTCTTTGTTCCGGATCAGCTGGATTAGAACTTGTCGTCCGTGTTGCTGTAAACGTCGTCTTCCATCCTCAGACAGAGCCGAGTGACACGGGACGAGGGAGGGCTGCGTTTCACTTTGGCATGGACAGCTCATCAGATCTTTGTGTTGCATTATGGGAAAATGTGTGATGCTTTAGGAGCTTCACTAATCACGACACATTGGAAAATGCCGATGTATTTATATCACTGGGAAAATCCTAAAAACATAATGGCATGATTGTTCTACTTTTTTATTAATCCAATATTTTGTTTTAATTAATCCAATATTGAATAAAAGGCCAATATCAGCCTGATGTATTGGTCGAAACCATGAACACACACACACACACAGGCTTCACTATTAACACAGCACATTAATAACAATACCGCAGGGCTCCCATTGTCTCCAAAACATAATTATATTATCCATCCATGCTTCTCCGGGGGGGGGGGGGAGGCTCGAGCCGTCCGGCAGCATCACCAGAGATAATGTTTCAATTATGCAAATGTATTACAATAATTTAAAAATATAAAATGACAACTTTTATATATTATTATACACCGAGCTGATGGAGATTCATAAAGACGGAGCGGAAGAAGTTTTTGTAAAATTTTTAATTGCGCTTCACGAGTGTTGAAGTTAAGGTCCGGGGCCCGTGTGTGTGTGTGTGTGTGTGTGTGTGTGTGTACTCGGTGTGTGGGTCACGGACTGGAGGTGCGCTTGATTTTGAACCCCGTCAATTTACGGAACGGGCCGATGAGAACTAAGTCTTGAATTATTCCCTCAACGTAGCCCTCGTAAAAAAAAAAAAATCTAATCTCCCAAATTTGATTGTAATAAATAAAAAAGGGATGCGGTCAGAACGATGCCTTTTTGAAACTTGTGAAAACCAAAAAGAAGGGTTTACATTTAAAGAGACTTCCAGCTGTGCGGTAACATTAAGATGAGATAGAGTTTCTTTGTGGGACATGTGAGATGACTCTTAAACCCCGAGGGGGACACGTTGAACACATTCATGCGTCTGTGTCTCTTCCGAGACTCCCAACTTTGCGGAAGCCGAATACTGAATTGCCAAATCTTTGTTTTAACGCCGGGATTTCCAAAAGGGCGAAAGGTTGTCTGCGACACGAGAAGATGAGTTAATTTGATTTATTTTGGTGTTTTCGTTTGGTTTTTCTAGAATGAGATATTTACTTTCATTCAGAATAGACTCCAGATTAGAGGGCGGCGGTAATGCACTTGAAAGATGTTTGTCAACCGCCGTGAAAAGAAGAAGAAGAAGAAGAAGAGAGTGGAAAGAAGAAGACAGAAAAGAAGAAGAAGAAGAAGGGAACATGCTTCATTACTTCTCACTTGTTGTCTTTAAAATGTTCACTCTTTGTTTCCTTGCAGCCATTTGCTAAAATCAAAAAAGTTTATTTTAATTCTCCTTAATGTTCACTCATCACCCTATCTGGACAGAAAAAAACAGAAATGTAGAATTTTTTTCGAATTTATTAAAAGGGAAAAACTGAAATATCACATCGTCATGAGTCTTTAGGCCCCCCCCCCCACATCTCTTTAGAGGTGAAGTGCCGGGTTGTATTTCAGACGGATCATTTCTCACCGTCGGTAATGCCCAGAACCCGAGCGCAGAGTCGGAGGCTGATGTGTAACACGATTACTCATTACGTCTCTTCCACGAGGGGAGAAATGAGATTAAAAGTTGCCCTTTTTTACATCTTAGGGAACCGGCGGCTCGGCGCACGGCGGGCTGTGTCGGGCGCCGGCGGCTCGCTGCAGAGTGCAGCTCATAATCCATCTTGATCTCATTAGGACGCCGCGACGGATTTCTTTCTTTTTCCTTTTTTTACCGAAATGTTCCTTTTCGGATGCCGCCGCAGGAATGCAGAGAGGCTCTTTTCGGTCGAGGCGCCGCATCCGTACTTTCTGCTGACTAAGCGCAAAAAGGGCCGAGGGCTGCACGCGCCGGCGTGGGCGGGAAAGGCAAAAAGAGACGGGGGGGGGGGAGTGTGTGTGTGTGTGTTCTCGTATTTCTATACTTGAGAGGACCGATGCGAAGAAATTGAATGGATTCACAATAAGGATGTTCTGTCTATTAAAAATGCATTTAAGGGGTTTCGCACAATAAAAAACAATACGCACTTTATTTTAAGAGGGAAGTACATGTAAAAAACCTAACATCTTACGAGGAAACTTCCTCTCGAGATAAAAACAGACTTCTACTTGTGGATTTAGCTTGTAGTGACTTGCCAGGATCTGACACCCTGCAGCTCTCCATGTTGTTCTCCCTTCATTCAGCTGAGCGCTTAACTTCTACATTCCCATCTGAGTCCCCATTCAAATGTCAAGTCGCCTGTGGATGTTGTGTAATATCTGTGTGTGTGTGTGTGTGTGTGTGTGTGTGTACACTGGAGGGCACCAGGTCTACAGTCCTGAACAGGCTTCTTGAGCCCGTTGAAAGGAACATTTGAAACCAGTAGAATAGATGTGACGACTCAACCACAGATTCAAGGTTCTTTGTATTTTTCGCCCCAAAAAAGAAAGAAAAAGAAAAGGAGAAGTGCACTAATGAGCTTGGCAAGTAATTTTGCACTTTGCATCTAAGACATATTGAGGATTTGTCAGCTTAACTTTATACAAATTATCCAAATGCTCAAGAAGAGAATTCAGCTCTCAGGGTTTAGTAGTTCTTTTTTTTAAAGAAACGCTTTTATCTTTCTTTTATGATCGTTCCTTGAAGTAATTCACCGTGACACGCGTCGTATCGAGTGATTATTCATTGCAATTGTGAAAATGTTTTTCAGAGAAAAGATAAATTGGTCCTGAAGACGACTTGTATTACATAATATTTTTGCAGCGCATAACAGCAGAACAACTCATTGCACTTTCACTTTTTTTTCGTGCATTAATCTTTTAGCATTGCTTGTTTACGGTAATTTAAAAAAAGAAAGTGTGGGGAAAATAAGCTCAATATCCCTAAATCATGCATCGAGGCAGACGCCTGATCAATGGCAGCGCATTGGAAATTTCAAACGCCTCGTTTAAAAGCGAAAAAGAACGGAGGAGTTGGAAGTCTGGATGCTGGAGGACTCTGATTGGAGGAGCCAAAAACACAACATAATCAATACATCGTCCCAAAGGTGGTGGAATATCGTTATTGCCCAACAATAAATGCAAGTGAACCCAAAGACGACATAAGAATGTCCACTGGTCCACGTTAAAATGTATCATGTATGTGTGTATTGATCGGCTGTTGACATTTTAAGTGATGTCGTCCTTTTATGCCCCTAATTTAGTTTGTCTGTTTTTTTATTTATTTAATTGTATTTAATTTTTTTAAATGTTATTCGTCTCTTACCATTCTATTTGTTTTTTAAAGGTGCAATATCAATAATATATAATAATTATAATAATTTTATTTTAAATGTTTTATATTTGTCTCTTACCATTCTACTTGTTTTTAAATGTGCTATATAAATAATATGAAATAATAATTTTATTTTAAATGTTTTATATTTGTCTCTTACCATTCTATGTGTTTTTAAAGGTGCTATATAAATAATAAATAAAGTTATTATTATTATTGATTCGTTTTCTGCCATTTTTTAATGGTATTGCGCAATAATCCGAGACCCGAGAGTTCCCCCACGATGACGAATCACAATGTTTCCAGATTTACACGATCTCATGAACGCCTCTTCAGAAGTCGAGCTGAGTGTTGAACAAAAAGACCCCCGTCTCCACCCCTGTCCCCGTCCCGTTAACCCCAGGTTTCATTAACCCGAGTGCAGGGCGGGCGAGACGTTCATTGGTTTCTATGGCAACGTCATCATCTCACCTCGGGGTATTTCACTCTATTCATCTTGTTCACGGACTGGCAGTCGTCGTCGATATTGTCTCGCTGTGCTCGCGCCTCTCCCCTTCACCAATTTCCATGTTTGAGTTCCTCATTTTAAATACCTTTGAGATTGCGTTGCCGCGAGACTTTAAACGGCGGTGCGAATTGATTGATTTGATTGATCACCTGATTGATGACCGAGCGTGTGGCCGACTCTCTGACGGACGGGATGCGAATCATTCCGTTTACAAATTGATTTTGTCGCCCGCCGACCGATGTTTTTACTTCCAAGACGATCCATCAACACCTTTTTTCGTTCCGAGCTTCCCGGAGTGACTCGACATGAATGGACTTCACGTCCGAGGCAATCACGAATATCGGCAACAACTGCTGAGTCATCACTTTTTTATACAATGAATGTAACTCAAAATATGTCATGAATTTACACATGCCAGCTTCTGATTCTCACATTTTAGATAAAAAAGTAATATGACATTTAGCTGACGCTTTTATGCAGAGACTTACAACCATGTTCTATTCATACACCGTAGACGCAGCTACAGGGAGCAACTCAGGGTTAAGTCTTTTGCTCAAGGACGCATCTACTGGGGTAGGGGTTGAACCGCCAACCCCCTGATTGAAAGGCAGACCTGCTAACCACTGACCCACAGTCGCCACTACAAATGCTACAAATTCCGGCTTCACTACTCGTCCCCAAGTGTCGTAATTAACAGAATCTGTTGGCAAAATCTGGACAACTAACCTGTAGGTCTCAAAGGCCCCAGCAGTTACCTCCGTGGCCTGTAGGGGGCGCTGGTTGTTTCCGAAGCTCCGGTGATTTGCGGGGTTCTTCACGTCAGACTCAAAACTGAAGCGAGAGATTTTGGTGGAGTTTTTTGCCTCATATTTGTGGTCCATTTCTACTCAAACTGTTAAGAGGTGTACGTGTACCGGCACGACTTCTACCAATCGGTCATCTGAACTCCCCCGTTGTATCTTTGGTGTTTTGAGTTTGTATCTCTGGAGTTCTTTTTTCCCCTAATGCAGAGGGAATGGGGGGAAATAGAAGTGCTGACTCAGCGTATCTGGCCTCTGTGCTCTTTAATGTTGGCAGGAGTAACATTATGGAAAGACAATTAGACGGCGTGTAACTCAACGCCGCTCCGCTCCTCGGAGGACGTCGCACTTCTTCCTCGTTTCATATGAGCTCAAATTAAAAAAAATTGTTAAAGAATACAATTCCCTCTCCAAGCCTTACCATGCGTGTGAGATTGTGCTTGCATATTTCGAAGGGCGAGATTGCTCGGTAACCATTTCATAAAAAGGTAGAAAGATATCTGGCTTCATTTTCTGTTCATCATGAAGAGAATTCAAAGGCAAAAAAGAATAACCCAACTCAGCACAGGCTGGATCCTCCAAACCGGCATCGCACACGGACCACAAAGGTGAGTCCCTCAGGACCCGGAGGAGATCCTCCACAGACGCCAAAACTAATGAAGCTTTCAGTCACTGCAACTCTTAAGCCAAACATTTCTAAATGTTCCCCCAGGACGTTTCACTCAAATGGTCAACAGAACCACCAATTAATGAACAGTGGTGAACAGCAACGAGCCGGACCAAGTCCACAGCCAGACGTTGAGCTGTGTTTCTCTGACATGTGATGGTCAACTCCCAGGATGCTAACGGGAACAAACGGTAGCATTGAGTTATTTTTGTTGTCATTGTACGTTTCTCTAAACCACATTATATGTCGCTACGTAACACCGCTAGGTAGCGCCACTCCGAACCGTCCACTACGCTGCTATGCTGCTACGCTACGCTACTACGCTATGCTGCTATGCTACGCCGCTACGTAACGCTGCTACGTAACGCCGCTACGTAACGCCGCTAAGGTAACGCCACTTGGGTAACGCCACTAAAATAACAAACTCAAAGTTCACTTTTGGTTTCACAGGGGACATGTGATCTCCTGGGTGAAAGTCAGTAGAGGAATAAAGGGAATAAAGAATGCTAACCTTTTGAGTGACACCAGTTTTTCATAAATAATACAGGCAAGTACACTTCCTGACTGAAGGTTACGGGACACGAGGGGAAATACAAAATCTACATTTTCTTTCGCCTTGTGGGAAAGAAAAAAAAGGGTGAATACAATCTTTCTAAACTCGATTCTGAATCCTACAAAAGGCTCCAGTTGTGTCGCTCTGCTCAACAACATTGTTGGATTTGCATTGCTGATTTCCATCCGGGAAAAAAGAATCTTATCTCGTCCCGAGTTGCAGATTTTCTTATTGTTTTTCACCAAAGATTAGACTTTGAGACTCATCAGTGGATGGAATCAGTAATTAAGACGTTCAACTTTAGCTGTGACCGAAGTCCAGCCGGCTCCATGGACGCCTTCATTTAAATGAGTCCCTTGTTGTTAGAATGAGATTAGGCTTCTTTTTTATTTATTATTTTTTGGACATGCATAGAAAAGATCTGGCAGCTTAATCCTCAATGTAAGATGAAAATCTACGACAGCTCTGTATGTATCTGCATACGACGAGCTGGTGTGTATTGTAAGCGTGCAGATTGTTGGATTGATATGATGATTTTGAAGGCTGACGCTGATTTATTTCATATTAAAGCAGGCAGTTATTAATATTTTTCACATTCTAACAACAATCTTTTTATTCAAGCCTGTTGATGAAAAGAAAAGAAAGAATAGCTCAATATTGAGTGTTTGATGCAGCTTCTCAAGGGTAGACGGTCCTCTCTCAAACATCCCGGGACATCATAACTCTCTGACCAGCCAGTAAAAACAGTGTTGATTAATTACGGGACATCATAACTCTGACCAGCCAGTAAAAACAGTGTTGATTAATTACGGGACATCATAACTCTGACCAGCCAGTATAGAGAGTGACGATTAATTACTTTTAAAAGCGGTTGACCTGAATGGAGTAAATAATAACTCTTGGCGTTTAAAAAAAAGACTGCTTTTTACCTCCCTCACATCCGCAGTGAGCTGATACTTAATAAAACAGAAGTGTATGCTTTTTATTAAAAATCTTCCCATCTCTTTCCGTCAGTTTTTGAAGAACCCATTTCGTGGGTACCAAACTGACACGGCCGCTGAACAGAAACACGGCTGTTCCTCTGAGACAAATAATAAAATATATATTTTTAAAAGCCTCAAAACAAATGCCAAAAGCTGAAATTTAAAAATAGAAATAAATCAAGAGTATTCTCAGAATATTCTCCAGAGCCGCCGCAGCAGCTCGCTGACACTGATGAATGTTTTTTACATCGTTGGAGCCTAAATATAGATTCAGATCGATGCAATTAGGAACAATCTGCACATTACGGCGAGCGGCTCCCTGTAAGGCAGATATAATATATATATATATATTTATATATATATATGTATTTATATATATATTTATATATATATACATTTACTTATTTATATATATATGAGTTCTGTCAGGTAGAGTTTGTAACAGGAAGTACAGTTTGAAATTATTGCTTGAATAATAACACTTGTGCCAATAAAGGATATTTAATTGGGTGAAAGACAGAAAGGTAAAAAAACACTGGCAAAAAAGTATTCATAACTCTGGGGGAAAAAGACTAAATACAGTTTTCATTGAGAACTCATTTAAAAAGATGATTTTACTGACTGCATAGCTGCACATTATGTGTGAGACATGAGCTGCTGTGGACTATACGTGTGTGGTATCACCATTTTGGTTTAAATGTGTATTTTTTTTCGTATTGCTGCAGATAAAAATAGATGATAAGCGATATCATGGGCGGGAATTCCTCATCGTTCCTGGAGGAGAGGAAACCAACACCTGAAGTACAAGAAGAGAAAGTGAGTCCACTGAATAAAAGTATTATCAAATTAATCACAATCAGATTTATTGCCAATAGTTTCTCATACAAGGAATTTTCTTTGCCATGTTCGTGCATAACATGAACATATGAGGAATAAATCAAAGTGTTGCAAAAAATACATAAATATAAAAATGTGTTATCTTTGGAGTTATGTAATCTCCACCAACAACCTCCAGTGTTTTGGATTTTGGTTTAATTATGACGAAGAATAAGTATGAACTCATTGACCGCTAACGTTAGCTCAGCATCACGTCTTCCTGGGCGATGGCGCTGTCGGCGTTATCGACGCCTCGCCTCCAACGGACAAAAAGGAGAGGAGAGAAAAGAAGAAGAAGGAGGAGGAGAGGAGCGTAGGATAATGAAACCATCATCATCGCATCGGAGGAGGAGATCCTGATCTAATCACGGAGGAAATGAGGCCTGTGAATGCCCAGTCGCCGGGACTCGTTTACACGTCTCCATTAACGCCGCTCGCTCATCGATTAGCCGCCGGAGGCGAGCAGCGAGACGAGAGAAAAAGAAAGAAAGATACTTATCAGAAAATGTAAGAATAAACGGGTACTTTTTTAATCCCTTTGCAAAAACAAACGTCAGTTAAAACGAACAACGACGCGTCGGATTCTCCAGGACAGGCGAGGAAATTTAAACATCCGTCATTTTAAGTGCTTGAAAAGAAATGAGCAGGTCCTCCTGGCTGAGCCGATGGTTCCTTCCTTTGTGACATGCTCTTTAAAAAAGGTGCTGAACCCACTGGAGGAGCTTCACTGGCTACCCTTAAACCTCCCGACCCCTCAGGCGACCCCTCAGGCGACCCCCGTATCCACGCGAACCGTCATCTCACTGATCCAATGAGGGGCGAAAACATTGATATCACAAAGTAAAATATGAAGGTGAACGATATACATCCTGAGTCAGATTTTACTACTACTTAAGCAATCAGTTATTCCCATATGTTTGTATTTGATAGTTAATGTTCATATTACAACAATCGGTGCTCCTAAACCTAAATAAATGGCCGAACAGGCTCACGCTTATGTATGTACTTATGGAAAATAAATTACTTACTTACTTACTTACGTTACACGAAGGAGTTACAGATATTTGGTTTTTCAAAGTTTTGGTGGCGTATATTTTAATCACATTTTAATCCCACTGACATCTGCATCTCTATGGAAACAGCACGATCGTGTCTATAGTGCAGCATCACACAGTCACCGTGCCATAAATCAGAAAAAAAGAAGAAAATTAAATTGGAAAAATGTAATCTATACCAGTGGTTCTCAACGGCTTTTTAGTGATGTAAAATATTTGGTTGAAAAAAGAGAAATGTATACACAGCGCTGTGCCATCAGCATCTTGATTTAATATAGAATATATAACATTTTGTTTGTGAAATTACTTTTTTCAAAGGATTTTTTAATTGAAGCTAATTTTAAATATATATATTTTTTATATCATGTATCCCCTGGAGTGCCTTGACGTGCCCCCCAGTGGTACACGTACCCCCATTTGAGAACCACTGATCTATATCTCCAACATGGTGCTCACGAGTATCACCAATGTCGTAAACAAAATGGAGGCTCCGATCTCCGTAGATTGAAGTTTTTACAGTATTTGCTTCCTGGTTTCTCCGAGGAGCGCAGAATTACATATTCTATATTTTACAGGGTCTGGTAAAAAGAAAAAGAAAGAAAGATAGTTGATGTCAACATTTTAAAGTTCTTTTGAATGAATAAATCCCCGCCGGCGTGTTTGTGGGGCTCTGGAGGGTAAGCTAACACCCGCTATAAGATAACACCAGCTATGAGCTAACACCCGCTATAAGCTAGCACCCGCTATAAGATAACACCAGCTATGAGCTAACATCCGCTATAAGATAACACCTGCTATAAGCTAACAGCCGCTATAAGCTAACACCCGCTAAGTGAGACTTCCATCCACCGTCTTCAAGTCGGCACTTGAACTCTCCAGGTGGAGGAGCGGCTGCAGTTTGCTCTCGCTTTAAAAACATAAAGTGTCGGACTTCCCCCGGTCAGCTGGGCCTGCGGGCGACGAGACGTCAACACCTGTCACCTGAACCATATTTCAGTCGCGGGTCGCCTCCTGCGGCCGGATGGGATTACCGTCTCCCCTCGCTTCACGCCGGCTTCCAGGGCGACGTCGGGCCGGTGAGCTGAGCCTCCGGGTCGGAACAAGGGACGACAGGGCTCAGGTTGTTTTCCGATGTCCCCCCCCCCCCCTAAACCCTTGCTTATCGCGCGCCGGGGGAACGCGGGATCTCAACCTTTTTTCTGTCGAGAGGCGAAATCTTTTGCACGGCACAGCGAGAATTATCTCGGAGCGTAGACCTTTGAGATAGTAGCTGTATCCTCTTATACTTATCCTACACACACACACACACACACAACCTGGACTCATGAGGAGGAGAATTGTGATTAGGTTGCATCCAAAGCCGCCACCCACGGGACCCCGAGGGAGATATGAATTATGAGAAGACTGCAGCGGCGATATGAGGCGCCCGGATCGCTGGGCAACGAGGACCCCGGTTAGGACCCCCTCAACCCCAGAGTCCTGTCAGGGGGGGGGTCATTAAAGAGGTCCCGCAACCCACACACACACACACTCCTGGAGCCAGAAAACACTCACACACACAGTAGCTGAGAGAAGAGATTCACCTTTTTATCCAGTGAAGAACCTTCGGGGCTAAAATCTATTTAATCTGTAGGAATCCTTTAAATGTTCCATGTGTCGTTCACTGGCACCTGCTTTTACAATGAAATCTTAATGGATTTTTTGGTTTATTTGTGCATGATAAGTATTATGAAACACATTATGAAACACATTGGACAAAGCAGAGGAAGATATTGTACATCTTACATTTGATTGGCAGCTGCTAATTGTCAAATAAATATGTGGAATACAGTTAATAACGAGTTGTACGTCTGTATATCGTGCATATATCGTCTGTATATTGTTAATTTGGTCCGAGCCAATGACGCAACGACCAACAGTTATTGATACGCCGGAGAATAAAAACTATTATAGTGGCAAAGTCCACTCAGGGGGGGTTGGGACTTTCCCCAGGAGACCCCCGTCTGTGTCCCGTGTGAAACCAAAAGAAACTGTTGACTTTACGCCGGTAACATGAACATTATTAATCTTGTTTCACGCAATGTTTCATTGGAAAAGCACAAACCTAACTAAATTATTGATGTTCCTTCTGACACCATAGTGGGGCAGAAAAAAGCATTTTTTAATAAGAATCGTGTACATTTTAAAACGAGCGTGACATTTGGTGGAGTTGTTCTCCAGAGGTATTTGGTCATTCAAAAATCCAAGACGGCGGCTATCTTTCAAGATGGCCACCAATTGGGTCTCCAAAAATGAGTTTTCTTGATAAAACTGTTTGTATTTCCCCGATTTGAATGATCTTGGTGTCTTATTGTGTCTTATTCTACTATCTGCTCCTTTACCAGGCTCATGTGAAACTACTTATTTTTGTTGGGAAACGCCGACATTTGCGTAAATGTACGATGCCGACTTATTAAAAACATTTTTTTTTATTAACACGTGATTTTTAAGATTTTATACCAAAGTTTGAGAGCTCTGAAAGTTTGTTTGGATGCAGATGAAAAGATGAAAACAATAAATGTGCTTCTGGCTGCTTTTGAAAACACACGCGTGCCCTTGGGATTTTTCAGATTTATATATATATATATATATATATTATATTCCTTTGCCGGAAGCGTATAATCTGCGTCATGTACCGGCACATTTACATTATTACGCATTTTGTTCTCGACTTTACGGGAACAAGATTGCAAACATCCGCCGTTTGATTATTTATGCAGCAATTAATGCGACAGATACACATTCAACGAGTGTGTGGAGGCATTATTTTTTAAATGAGATTTGTTTTTTATTGACTTTAATCATCATTTGGTTCAAAGCTTTAGCGCCTCTACGTCCCGGCTTTTGGTACCTTTAAAAAAAAGAATATATTAATGCCTCAAAAGTTTACAAAGAACACATAGTTCAGAAAACAGCGCCACTGAAATCCTGGCGGGGCCAGAAAAATATAAAATATTTCCGCGGCGCTCCCGGGGATGATTGGCTTCATGTGTTATGTCATTCCACGAGCTGTTAGGAGAGGATGGAAGTGGGTGAGGAAGGGAGGAGAGAGGATGTGTGTGGGGGGGGGGGAAAGAGGAATTAAAGCGAGGGATGAGAAGGAAAGAGATTGAGGGGGTGGGTGGCGGTGGGGGCGATTAGAGAAAGGAGGAGTGGAAGAAGTAGCATGAAGAAGAGGACAGTAAGAATTGGGAAGAAATCCCACGAGAGAGGAAGGAGGTGAGAGAGGATGGAAGAATTAGGAGGAAAGTGGAAAGAGGAGTGATGAAATGGAGGGAAAGAACATTTAAGAAAAGAGGAAGAAGAGCCCAAATGGAGCAGGAAGAGCACCGACAATAATAAAATAAAGTGAATCCCGGCATCT
Source organism: Pseudoliparis swirei (assembly GCF_029220125.1). Lineage (NCBI taxonomy): Eukaryota > Metazoa > Chordata > Actinopteri > Perciformes > Liparidae > Pseudoliparis > Pseudoliparis swirei. The sequence continues at coordinate 3,501,922 of NC_079395.1, forward strand.
TCGGACCATCTGGTTTTTCGGGGGGCGATCGAGACTAACGGCCACATGTGCAATCGTGGGAGAGAGAGAGTTGTAGGCCCGGGGTCCGATTCCCCCACATATTCAATCAATCAATCAATAAGCTCCGAGACACGGGGAGAGCGACCGCGTTCTCCGTATTGCCTAACAGCGGGATTCGGGAAGACCAAAGGCCGACGTCTCTCTGGCGTCCGTCCACGTGTGACACAGACCCCGGTGGTCGTTTCTCGTATGACGCGCTCACCTTCGTTTTCTAGACATTAAGATGACGTTAAACCATCAAAAAAAAACAGGGTTAATTTTCAGAAACTCCTTGTAATACGACTATTACCGGACTTCCATCACCCTATTGGTGTTAGAGAGCGGATTACTAGCAACGTATTTTATATAAGTGAAGAAAAAACACATTAAATACTCGTAGTAGTGTTATATTATGATACATATTAATGATGTTAGAGGCCCTGAACTGGCTCCCTGAGTTAACCTGGTTATGAGAAGCTGCTGTTGAGGTTATCAAATGTATTTCTTTTGCTCTTTGAGCCCCACAGTGACATGTAGTCCCTTTATTTTGGAGCGATGGCGGACATCTTCATGGCCGACGTGTTCCAGATGAGTCAACACTGATAAATATCACACGCACACAGGTGAGAGGAACAATATGCGTCTCTGATCTGGGGCGTACTGTCCCTTTAATTAGGCGGAAACACACTTTGGACCAGTACCAGAGTGAAGAAAACAATATGACACAAGTTAATGTGAAACATTTGCATTTGGGTAATAATCCCAATCAATCTAATGATAACATTTTAATTTTTTTAATAATAATACATTTAAATAATAATAAAGCACTACATTTTTGGTATTGGGAAAGACAAGATCATCTTTAAAAGACCCAAGCTTACAAACCTAATACAATACAACATGCTGTGTTGTTCTATTGTGACACCACAACCATGGAGGAGGGGAGGGAGGGGTCAACCAGTCCGTCACCACACATGTGCGAAAGAATCCTCTGTTGCAAGCTCTTGTCGTCTGCTCATATATGCAGCTATATAATGCATATATATAACATCACACACACACACCACACCGGGGGGGGGGCGGGGCCACCTGGGCCCATGTGCCACCATCAACCAAACCACCAAGCAACTGCAGGAGGAATGATTTGGGGTTACCACGACACAGACCAGAAGGAGCGCGGGGGATCCTCGCGATTCTCACGATTGACTTTCAGTCTTAATTTGCGAAAAATTAATAAAAAAATCTTTAAATATTAAAACTATAAAATAATTAAAAAAAACTAAAAAAAAATATAGACTAAAATGTTGAAAACTGAGAAAAAAGTTGAAAAAAACTTGTGAAAGATGGTCAGAATATTCTGCTGTTTGTTTTGATAAAAGTTCATTCATTAATTGTTCTTTGGCAATATTTGATGTTTATTCTTCAAATTATTAAACACGTCTGGCTTGTGTTGTCATCACTTGTCATAACGTAGTTGTAAAGTTTTATTACAGGCAAAAAAAACGTGATCACGTTAAACGATTAAAATCCAATGTTAGGTTTACAAAACTATTGCCACAAAACTATGTTAAATAATGAAAGCTTCAATGTTAAAATTAATTTTAATTAATTAATTTAAAATATGTTTGTAGGGAAAGAAAATACAAGACAATATTCAACTATTTAAGTTTTTTTTTAAGGCAACACTTTGACTAGGTAAAAACAATCATTTAAAAGTAATTTACAGCTGTGGACAGGAGTAACAGCAGAAGTCCACCTAAAAAAATAGAATACGCCACTTAATTTTGCGACTACTGTTTCCTAATTCTTTTTATTTATTAAAGCCTTGGGACTTTGTTGACAAACACACTCAAGATAAGTTTCACTTTCAGCTCAATAAAATATTCTTAATGTCACATACTTTTATTTTTTGGTGTGGGTTTTCTTTTAGCTAAACGCTGTCTTTCTTCACATGACCTTGTTCTTGTGTTGTAACTCCCGTCTGGGTCCTAAAGCCCGCTGGGTTCTGTGGGTACACGCACTGAACATGTCGAAAGTACCTCACACAACCCGGTGTGACAGCTGGAAATAACGTGTCCCGGTTATTTATTGTCATGACAACGTGAACCGGGATGAAGGTTAGTATTGATTTGGGGCCCCGGAGACGTGACATAACTCACCGTGGCGTGTTTTCCTGTCGTCGGGGTTGTATTTTTACTTTGTGTCAGATGAAGAAAAAAAAAAACTGACAAATTGCGGCGTGGAAAACAAATCTCACTGACATTCGGCAGTGTGAATGTATGAGGACGCCACGGTGGCGTGATTTACAACGCAGGGCAGTGAAGTGATGCGTTCAGGGACCGACGGACACCTCTAAAACGTGAAGAAAAGTTAATGTCAGGTGTTGGTAGATGAATTTAGCATTTAAGATATGTGTAAAAATGTTGTGTTTTTAAGTTGAGAGTGCGTCGTTTACTTTTACTCCGATTTCTTCATCGTCGGGGTCCAAAGTTTTGAGTACGCCCCGCCCCCTCCCTGAAGGAGCAGCCAATCAAATCGAAGCAAGGCCAAATTTGGGGAACTGGACTTTAAAATGTTTTTAAATTCCAAGTTATTGACGGGATAACGGATTCACACAAATACGTGACATTAGACAGAATCCTGCAATTCTTTCTGAAAAAACTAAAATGAATATTCAAAATGTGGCAAAACCAATTAGTCCTTTAAAAGCCAAGGACTTGTTTACAATGATAAGAAGACTAAAGACGGCTTCATGCTCTGTGTCACTGTACTGTAGCCGTGTATGCTGTACTCACTGATGACCTCGTTGTCACTCACTAATTTGTTCATCTAGCACAGAGTAATTAAAAAATGCATTTAATAAAATAAAATAAAAAGAGGAAGAAATGAGAGTTCCAGGTGGCTGGTGAGACACGAACGACACATTTTATGTTGCATCGGTAACTCTGAAGTCTTTGCGTGATTTCAAAGACACCAAAACACAGAATCCTCTTCCATACAAAACGACGGGCGAATACCTCGTTGAATTATTAAAATATATATTTACATATTTGTTCACACCATGTCGGCCACGACCTGCGGAGGAAAGTCCGTCATCAAAATGACACCAACACATTGTTATCCTCCAGAGGAACACACACTCAGTCATTGTGTCGAACTCTCAGAAATGCATGACCTCTTCACACACACACACACACACACACACACACACACACACCTGGAAACACGTGAAGCACGACCACGCTCTTATCAATTACTTCACAGATATGTTATTCGAGACGAGCTCTGGGCCGGCAGCTCCTTCTACGAGACGGACGCGCCTGTCACAGTCGGTTATTACAGGGCGGACGGCGAGGCGTCGGACCCTCTGTCACCGATACTCTGGGGGGAGGAGTTGTTTTTCCTAGGTGTTGCAAAATCCTGGTTGGAATGTGCGTCCGGGATGACGGACGTGTCGGGCGCGGGAAGTAAGCTGCTGTCAATCCGGCTCTGAGAGCCGCTCGAGGTTACAGTGACGTCTTTGTTTGTTATGTTTCTTGTTTCTCTCTCTTTCACCTGGTTAGCTTCGCCTGCAGGTGAACCTCGTCCTCAGGCCCCTCGGGGTGGGGGGGGGGGGGGGGGGGGGTTCAGTGACAAGCTCTGCCTTTTTACGACCCTGACTGCGAGTTGACCCCGAGCTCGCCTGAAGCGGCCTCGTGACAGACGGGAGAACGCCCTTAAATCAAAGAGTCAAGACGAGCTTATATTGTAAAGGTGTTTTTCTTTCTTTATTACCAACCCCCTCTTCCCCCCCCCCTTCACATTATTCCCATTGTCTTGTCCCCCCTGTTACATTATTTCATTTTTAAGTATAATATTCAACACATCACAAACAAAATATGATCTCAGGGAAGATGTGTGACGTGCCTATATAGACATTTTAATAATAATAAAATAAAAAAAGACCTTTCTTCTCTCCGAGAGGCTAAGAAAATGTCTTCCGGAACCTAATGTAGAGTCGCCTTTAACGGAGGGCTTCGACGTCTCAATCTTTACAGACTTCCTGGATCCAGGTGTGTCATGTGACCGCCCTCGGCCGCCATGGCAACGCACGCTCTCAGCAAACACACGGGAGTCGACCGAGCCGCGCGGTTTCATCATGGCGACAGAAACGTGGCGTTATTATATTTTAACGGAACACATCCAGACCGTGAGCGGCCCTCAATATCGTCACCTTCCTAAATAATGTCCGAAGTCATTTCTTGACAACATTATAGTTTTTTTTGCCTTCATTTATCTCCTCGTGATACTTGGCAACCTCTGGTGAAGCCGCCTGCATCCACAGCTGAGCACAACTTGTGATTCTACCCCTGAATATATATCACAACATCATATAACGATCAATATGTGGTCAATTCTTTTGTGTTTTCTGAAAATAAAACTATAAAAAGGACATTTTTAGATGGTGACGATATTTCCCCCCCACAAAATATGAATAATCTGGCCCATTAAACGACTAAGGAGCTCTTTAAAAACTTAAAACTGCTGCTAGTTCTTCCATAAAACTGAAGAATAATGAGCAGATCTACTTCCTCATCTGTTTTATGTCATCAGTCTCCACTATTCATTTTTTATTAATCCTCTTATATGATTATTGGGGTTCACAGGAAATACACTGGCTGCTAGTGAACAGCTAGCAGAAACTACGTATTGCTGCTAGGGAACAGCTAGCAGAAACTACATCTGGCTGCTAGGGAACAGCTAGCAGAAGCTACGTCTGGCTGCTACGTCGCTTACGCCGACCGCAAACTGAGTCTTCAAAGAGGGCCTGATTTCACACGCAGTGGCAACGTCTACGCAAGACATCTTTATTTTTCTGGCCCGTATTATTCCGGGACGTTTGCCTTTTTTCGCCTGTTTTTTAATGAGCACTTGTAATACCTATTTGGGAAGATTAGCCCTGCTTGCCTGCAGGCGAGGAAATGGACTTTCTTCCCGCTGTGCGGTTTGATGTTCAAACACAAAGACGGTCATGCCTCTCAGCTCTGGCCCTCTTCCCTCTATCGGTCTGCTGGGACATGCATCTGGAGGAATTCACACGGATAATGCAGCATTCGTACACACAGAGAGGCTTAGTGACGGAGGGAGAGCGTTCCGCCGCTATCTGGACCGACCACCGAGCGTCTCTGGACGGCGGCGTGGAAAAAGGCGATTGGCTGACGATGACGACGGATCGGATTCCCCTCGGACTCTCTCTGGAATGAACCAAAACACATGTGGTGGGACTTTAAAACATGGACGAGGTGAAGAAAAAACACAACAACATGTGAACAGAAGCAGAACGCCCACACAAGGAGGTGCATTCAAGGTCTGCTGGAAGTTGTAAAGCACATACTCGAACCCTTTAATGCGTAATTACGTACATTTTCACAATGTATTTCACCTTAATTTCACATCTGGCGACACCTTCTCACTCCCAACTTCGTCAGTGGCCTTCACATATATACATATATATATATACATATTCATATAATATGTATGTATATACGCAAACGATTCTAAACCTCGAACCGCTCATCACACCGGATCATTTCAACTTTTGTTGTTGTTGTGTAAAATCTATAAAGAGAGTTCTTTTCCCCCTCCCCCTCCGTTCTTTGGTCCGTCTCACAGAGGAGATCTCAATCTCTGATATTACCTGATTAAATAAAGGTTCTGGTAATCAATAATGAATATGCTGAGGCAGCGTTTCTTTCGATTAAATCACCAAAGAGGAAAACAAACAAACAAGCCGCCAGCTCTCAGACGACGGACGCTCACTCCGCGCTATAGGACGCCGCCGCTAGTTCCCCGAACAAGACGATACGGTATTCTCCTCACGTCGGCGAGGCGGCCGAGACATTCCTTCTCTCCTCACATCCAATACTACCCCCCCCTCCCTCGCCACGGGTCCAAGGAAAGCTTCTCGCGGTGCCGACCCGGCCCCCGAGACTGGTGGCTTATGGGCTTTGCGGTCCCTCATCACAGCTGGGCTCTCCCTCTGAGCTCCACTTAACCTCCATGGTCTGCAGGTCTGGGAGTCTCATCTGGGGGGGGGGGGGGGCTAAGGAGAGGTGTGAGGCGGTTGCTATGCACCTTTTTTTTCAAAATCTACTGTTCTTGGATGGAGCTGTCGGCTGATCATAAAGGTTCATAAAGGTTCCCAGAGATATAGAGACCGATTGAGCGGGTAGGTCGAGGCAGTGTGCCGCTCAGTGGGTAGAATATATATGTAACTGAGATGTTTCTATTGGTATTTCGATGTTTTGACCCTCTTTTCTTGCCGTAACTTGTTCATAAATCCAAGTTGATTGCATCCGTCTTTCTCCTCAACCGGCAAGCTACAAACCTTTAAAGAATCCAAAGACTTTATATCGTTGTTTACCTTTTCAGGTTTTCCTTTTCAGGCGTGTTGGGTGAGAAGGTCAGTAAGTGGGATTTGAACTTAACGCCAAGTTCTCTTTATTTACATTCTTTCCAGAAACGTCTTCTTGCAGCACCTTGGAGGAAGAGAGTCAGAGAAGTTTCTTTACCTCACATAAACCCGTCTCCCGCTAAATGTATTTCCTATACAACTAAACCGCCTTCTGTCTATTTCCTCCAGGATGACCGTTTTTTGTAAAGACGCAAAGAAACTGCTTTGGGTTTAGTAAACAACGCCGTGGTTCGGCTGAAGATGATCGTGGGCTAAATTAAAATAAGTGAACAGATCCAAATACCTGTCAGGGTCTGGGTTTTTGTGTCTTATTTCCTGTTTTATTTTGAAATCCTTGTCTCTGGTGTCCTCCGTTTCCTCTGCACTTCCTGTCCCTGTGATTGGCTCCCTTGTCCCCTGATTGGTTCATTCCCTTCACCTGCCCTCAACCACGCCTCCGCCTCCTGTTTGATTGCAAGCCCCGCCCTCATTGTTTCCACCTGTGTCTCGTTACCCGTGTATTTAGTCTCCTGTGCCGGGTCGTATTTGTACTTCCTGTGTTCCTCGTGATACTTTTGTGCTAGAAACAGAGTTTTTGTCACCTCACTTGACTTCAGGGCGAAAGTCCTTTTGGTGTTGTTTATTTTCACAAACATATTATGTGATGCATTAAATTGGGGAACGTACTTTGCAGGAGACCGGGCCTCCCCGTCTGTACACTAGGGTGTGTTGTGCCCTTCTCCATGACTGCAGGCATGTCACTGCTCTCCAGGTTGAGAGACTTTTACCGCAGACGTGGTTGGATGATGCCTCAAATAAATAGATTGACAAATACTTGAGCTTTGGGGTGACTCAATGCACTTGGATAAAGGAAAGCTTAGCAGGGTGCGTCCCAGACATGAAACATTGTGTTCTGTGTGGTAAATGCTTGACATTTGTACTGTTTGTTTACTTAATAGAAAATGCCAGTAATCTTGGCACAGTAATTTGCAAATCATATAAAATTGGATGCAACAAAAGGCTTGAAACGTGGCGTTCGTTCATATTGCCTGCATCATGGTGGGAAATCAGGATCTCCAATGTATTTTTGTATATTCTGAATAATAAAATCATATTTGGCTGAGAGTGAAGTTGGATGCTTCCTGTGTGTGTGTGTAAAAATGCTTGCAGGGTTGTATTCTCTGGAGAGCACAACACGGTCAACGTCAGCCCTTTTTTTAGGGTAATCCTCGTCAGCCAATTTTGTTCTTAAAAAATAAATAATTCTAAAAAGAGGAAAGAAAATCCACCAAATTTGCAGTTACACGTTTGTTTTTCTCCACAACAGCAGCATTAAGCCTCAAACTGCCATCTCTGCAGAGACGTGCCGGTCTAATGGCCGCGCGGCACAGAGACTCGTATATTAAACTTCCCACAGACCTCGCTTACTCCCACAAACGAGGCAGCTCGGTTGGCCGGGGGAGGCGCGCAAGGGGAGCACAATGGCGGCTGATTGGTCGTACTTACTTACCGGAGATGAAATGGAAAATTAGTTGTGTCTACTTAGCCAGCTGGACAATTTGACTAAATCCCCAAATCTAGCGTAGGCGTTATTGTGAGGAACACGTAGGCTCCACCTGACTCCGGCCATGTGCCACCATAAGAAATCACTCACATCTTCTATAGCACAAATACCTCTAGTCCTCAGACCCTCGATCCAGAGAAGGAAAAAACTCCCCCAAAAAGATGGAAGAGACTTTCGGAAAGCAGCCGAGGACAGATACTGAAGATATTCGGAGGGTTTTTCCTGATCCGATGTGAGGTCAAAGGTCAGAGATGTCGTATGTGTAAAGATTGTAAAGCCCTCTGAGGCTAATTTGCGATATTGCGCTTTTAATTTTTTTTAATAGATACCTTTTTTAATAGGATGTATTGAAATAACGTGAACAAACTTTGGATTTTTTATTCTGTTTCCATGACTTAGCGTTTTGTTTATGCTGTAGAACTAAACAGTGTGATATGTTAATTATCGGCCCTCGTCTTACAAATGTCCATATTTGGGTCCTTTTTCTTTCGTCTTACAAATGTCCATATTTGGGTCCTTTTTCTTTCGTCTTACAAATATCCATATTTGGGACCTTTTTCTTTCGTCCAACAAATGTCCATATTTGGGACCTTTTTCTTTCGTCTTACAAATGTCCATATTTGGGACCTTTTTCTTTCGTCTTACAAATGTCCATATTTGGGACCTTTTTCTTTCGTCTCACAAATGTCCATATTTGGGGCCTTTTTCTTGTTCTATTTACATGTTATAAGATGTTTATGTTTTTAATATGGAGCAAACACATCGGTGGATTTTAAAAATTATAAATCGTCATTGAAAACATTGTCTTAACCCTCCTGTTACCTTAGGGTCAATTTGACCCCATTCAATGTTTAATGTCGGTGTTCTTTGGGGTCAATTTGACCCAAGGCTGTTTTTCACTGTGTCAAACATATAAGAAATATCAACTTTTTTATATATTTAAAGTGCTATTCAGGTAGTCAACAAACAAACATAAAGAACCTCACACTTAAACTTGGGAAACAATATTAATTCTAATAATTTTCTGGAGGTTTTAATAGCTGGGGTCAAATTGACCCCGAGGGTAAAATATGTTAGTAAATGTAAAGGTAACAGGAGGGTTAAGATCTTCCAGCGTGTCTCTCAGTGGCCAACAGGCTGCGTCCATCATTCATTTCAAATCGAGCTGAACACAAACCTCGGGGAGTTAAATGATTTTTAAAAACAGACGCAGATGCTCATCTCTTGTCACCGCAACACATGGCTGAGAAGTTTGCCAAAGTTTGCTCAAACTGTAGCTGGCTTGAATACTTTATATCCCTTGCTCCGTGTCTGAATGTGGGCGTGGAGCAGCTGTGATGAGTCGGGGCCCAGGCCCCCCGAATCCCGCAGCCTGCACAATGTGTGCATAGTTTCACCCACGCCCCCTCACGGCTTTCATTCCCTGCACAAACTGGAAATAAATTAGTGCATCAGAACAAGTCACTTACAGTATCTGTCTCTGAGCATTGAGATCTCATTTCTAAAACGTGTTTATTTTCATGTTTTTTTTTGCTTTTGTGAAAAGTTGAGCAACAACTCCTCCCATCCTGGATGGAAGTGGATTTTTTCTCATGGGCCCCAAAACAAAAAAATTCTAGCATTCGATACGGACAAGGGCAGGACATCTTTGCCATCTGCAGGAAGCAGTGCATCAAAGCTAGAGAGTGAGATACAAAGAGTCTGCCGAGAGGCTGCTCTTAGGGTCGGTTTAAAAGGATCCGATTGGTCGACGCGTTCTCATTTCGATCAGGAGCCCCAAAGCTTCCAACTACGGCACTCTACTCTATAGAGCCAGTGTTGGACGTGTGTCAGGGACAGCTTGTCAGTTTCCCACTCTTTTCACTTGCTTGGAGCCTTTTCAAAAACAACTCTTCACAGAAATGAGTCACGAGACGATCGACTGACGTTTTGCTTTTCAGCTTCAGACTCAAATGACAAAAGTCCTGTGCTAGGCCCCTGGACCCGTCGAGGGGGGGGGGGGGGATGCAGCCAATGAGAGCGCAAGTGGAACAATGGGAACTTTACTTTGTGTTTTGCAGTTGCAACATTCATGAAAAAAAAGCTGTGGTGAGGACACAGGCTGTATAAAATTCGGGAGAAGCTAGTCTGCCAACAACAACGTGAGCAAGCTAGGTCTACAAGGACGGTTCGGCAGATTGCTTGAACAAGAAGGGTAGGGTAAAAGCATGGTATTACATCATTCTATTCACTTCTCCTGTGTTGTTATACATTTAATTTATTTTGAAAACCAGATAAGCTCATCATGGAATTGTCACAACGACTTCAAGAGTGACTTCAACCTAACGGAGATCTGACTACTTTTGAAATTCTTGTAGTGCGAACTTGGCTTCGGCAGAGGAACAATTGACTCTGCGATGTCCCCCCCCCCCCCCGCCCCCCTTCCCTCCCTCCATCGGGCAGGAAATAGGACATTCCTCCTGCTGGGCCACAGAGGAAATGGAACAATATACTTCAGAAATAACAAGAGGAGAACTCATCGCAGAAACGGCTTTTATTGGTCGTGGAGATGTTGAAGTTGCGGGGATGGAAGATGGAGCGGAAGTAATACCCTTTTCTCTTCTCGTTGCTGTAAAGAAGGATCACATTCAAAGCTGCTAGACTTCGTCTCATGCTTTCTCTCTGAAATCCCATTTATTTCTCAGCTCAAAACGCCAGAAAAGTCATTTCTCTAACACTCTCGGGTACACGAGCATTTAGACTCTTTTCATAGCGAAGAAAGCGACTCTATCTCCTAGGATCTGATTCAGTGGACTATCTTAATTTGAAAATATCTTTTTCCCGAAAAACTAAAGATCTGGTTGTGTTTAATCTTATCAGCAGAGCGGCCTGATGTAATGCACTTACTCTAACTACAAACCATAAAGGGAAGATAATTAAAATCGTATCAGAATGACTTCAAAGTAAAACAAAAATCAAATAATTGGATTCTTTTTTTGAAACGGTATGGGGAAGAAGAGGGGGAGTCATCTGATTAGCAATGAAAACTGTTGTTGTGAACTTCCACTAATATGCTCCCATAAAAAACTAATATGCTCATAATTTCAAGGCGGATATAAGTCACCGCCTTCCTATTCGCTGCTTTAACAGTTTAATCTGATTTAATCCGAGGCAACGCCGTCCTCCCAACTGTGGGAATGTGGCAATGAGCCTGTTGACTGCAGAAAAAACCACAAAGTGTGCAGTGCTGGCGCGACGCTGACCTGGAATTAAATTTTACGGGCCACAAACAAGGTGTTTAACCGTCTGAGGTGCAGTCTCACATTCCATCTGCCGCTCGACCGCCGGGCTTTTAATGACCGCCAGAAACAGTCGGCGGCGCGAGGGTCGGTCGGTTGTTGTTCCTGAAGCGAGTTCTTTATGAACATCTCTCAATCTGGACTGAAGACCAACTGGGAGCAAGCTTTTTAGGGACCAGACGACCAGGGTTGCGGCACACGAGATGGCCCTCGGTCTCATGGACACCCTTTTTGAAGGTCTCCTCTTAAAACTCCCCGTATTTTGACTCAGTCTTGCCTTGGATTTCATGTTGAGACCACCTGCTGGGATATTAGTATGATTGTATGTAGAAAGCAGTGGGAAATAACATAACATTCTATATGTGTGAAGACACTTCTCATCCAGTGTGACACTGATCTGGTCTCGGTCTTCACTCTTTCTGGCCTTGCCTCGGTCTTGACTGTCTCTTCTGTGTCTTGATACCCTTTGGTCTTGATGTTTCCTTGCCTTGGATTTGGTCTGGATTAGTTCTCTTCTTAGTCTCGATACACTCTGGTCTTGTTTCAGTCTCGCCTTGGTCTTGAACTTAACTTGGTCTTTTCTCAGTATCTACACACTCTGGTCTTGCCTTGGTCCCGCCTAGCCTTGGTCTTGGTCTCACTTTGGTCTTGACTTAATCTTGCTTGGTCTTGACTTGGTCTTGGTCTGGGTCTTGCCTTGGTCTCACCTTGGTCTTGACTTAGTATTGCCTTGCCTTGGTCTCGCCTTGGTCTTGATTTAGTCTTACCTTGGTCTTGACTTAGTCTTACCTTGGTCTTGACTTAGTCTCACCTTGGTCTTGTCTTGGCCTTGGTCTTGACTCTGTCTCAATACACTCTGGTGTTGGTCGCAACTTGGTCTCGGTGGTCTTAAACCAGAAGACGTCCGACTACTACGTCTATCTCGTTATCAACATTCACGTTTCCTCTTTTAGTCGATGTTCACGACTTAAACGACGAACGTTGTCCGCTGTCTACAGAACCGTGATCGCCAATCCACATGAGAACAAATCTGAGTATTGCTTGTATAATGCTGAAATTAATCGAGGCGGTAAATCAAAAAATATAAGTTTTTCTACTTCTAAAAACCAAGATGATGAAGCATAGAAACCTGTGCATTTGTGTTGCCACTGTTGTGCATCCTCCTCGCCATCTAATAAAGCTGAAATTGAGAGAAAACGGCGGCGCCAGACTTCCTGTGTCCTAATAATTTCCTGAGCCATATAAAACAAGCCGCTAACGAGGGCGACACGCTGAACCAAAGCGCTGGATAAACCAACGGCTCCACATCAATATGCTCAGCGGGTTCCCTCCTTCAAAACGCCATATACATAAACATATTGTGATTGAACACGGCAGGGGCGTTCAGACAGCCAATCAAAACCAGTCTGCACCGAGTCGAACCAACGCGCCGGAATTTCTCCCACAAATGCACACATTGCAGACGTGTAAACAGCGCATGTGTCGCCTCTCTGCCGTATTGGCACTATGAAAGGACTTTGTAATATATATATATATATATATATTATTTTTATCCAAAGTTGAGCGTCGAGCTGGATGCCCCCTGCGTCTCGGCCCGAGCTCAGGAGCCCCGCGCTCTCTTTCTATTAATATCGCTGCAAAGCCACAGATATTTGCTGAAAAATGAAATCGGTGGGTTTTGTGTGTGTGTGTGTGTGTGTTTGAAGAGTGGGCGAAGCGGCCTCATGGGAACCGAGGATGTGAGGAGGTGAGGAGGTGAGGAGAATCGAGCCTTCGGGAAGCGGCGGGCCATGCGACTTCCTCCACGGAACATTCTTCTTTCTTTTGGACGCTTCAGTGGTTTGAAATGAAGAGACCAACACACCTGTTACCGCTCGGTAATATATCATAATAATCATTCGATGGACGAGGAATATTAGTTAAAGAGAATATGTGAATTGCTTTAAAAGGTTTTTAAGAGTCCACTCGGATCCAAGTAGAGAGAAATCAGAATAATCTGAATCATGTTTATTTGCCAGGTACGTTGAACAGGAATAAATTCATAAAATAAAACAATAAAAACAACAAAATAAGAGTCCGACATGCCTACGAGCCGCGTGGAGACTCCGTACTGTCCCGTTGTCTTACGCTGGAAATATGATTCATTTAAAAAAACTAAAAAAATGTTTATGACTATTGTTTCGTGTCACGGTTATTTGACGGATTCTTTAGTAGTTTAACACATCCCAAAGTTTGTTGTGTCAGTTTTCCAGGATAGGAGCAGCTCAGGTTAAACCGTCTGCCTTTATTTGAACAAGGTTGTCAATCAGCTTCTAAATTTTATTTCTGCAACTTTTAGTCTATTTCTTGCTTTTTTACTGTTTTAAATGTTTCAATGAATTTTCTTAATTGCTTTTAAAATCTTGTTTTCTGTCGCATCATGTTTGGATGCTTTTAATATTTTCATGTGAAGCAGTTTGAAATGTCCCGTTGTTGAAACCTGCTCTTGGATGTCGGTGGACTAAAGCAACAAAATGAATAGCAATATTAGCAAAATTAATAGAGGAAATTTAATGTGTTATGATCCAAAAAGTCAGAATTACTGTCACACTGTTCATACACTTGTTATAATGAATAATAAATGGAATTTAATAGTTTTTAAAAAATGAAACGGGAACATTGTGACAGGTTTGAGAAAAACTATAATAAAAAAATAATAATAAAACAGTCGCCAAAGTTGTGGAAAATAACACACGTGAGTGTTGTTGATCTCCACGAAATCTTATCTTTTGAAAATGACATTTATCTGAAACGAGTGTTACTTCCATCCCGTCTCTTTCCACCACGCTTCGATTTATGAGGCGAGTCCGGCAGAGTCCAGGTTCCTCTGGTCTAAATGGCTTTGGTTCTGGTCCTCGTCTCGCTGTGGGAGTCTCTCGGCTCTGCGACGTCCCTGACAATCATTCAGGGCTCATAACCGCCCGCTGACATACTGCCCAATTACTGGGTAATATCCACAGTACCTGTGTGTGTGTGTGTGTGTGTATGTGTGTGTGGGTGGAAGCCACTAAGGGTGTGAGTGATGGTTAAAGCTACTGGAATGACAGACATCTCGGCAAGTATGTGTGGACGCATGTGTGTGTAGCTGTACACGGTGTGTGTGTGTGTGCACCATGTGTGAGCACGTCTGTCTGTACTCGATGTGGAGGCGCATCTGTGATGGATCAAGCTATCCCTGGAATGACATTCTTGTGGGCGAGTCTGTCAGAGTGTGTGTGTTTGTGTGTGTGTGTGTGTGAGTGAGTGCATGATGGATCAACCTATCTTCACAGAGAGGAGCTGAAGATGGTGAAATGGGAGAATGTTTTTGGGGCTGTGACCAGAGTTCAGATGTGTTTTGGCTCCCGGTGAAGTCGAGAGAAGAAAATAAAAGAAACTACAGGAGACTGTTGGTTTATGAGTTATATTCTCTTAGAATCTATACGGACTAAAATGAGCATCGCAATCCAGAAATAACACAAAATATAGATTAGATTAGATAATCCTTTATTAGTTCCACAGTTGGGAAATTTCAGAATCACAGCAGCGGGTGCACATTAGAGCATTAATAAAAAATAAAAATAGAAATAAAACACAACAACAATACTAAATACTAATACTAAAATACTAAATATACAGAGGAAACTAAATATATGCACAAGGCAGTGACCAAGTGAATTTCCAGCAGGTTAAATTAGTTAATAGATATTATTTATGAATTGTTTAGCAGTAAATTAATCCACTAACCCTATTTATTAACAATAGTTGCATTGCGGTAAAAAAATAAAAAAATCATTAAATCGAACAAATGAAGAGAACAAAAGAATCTGTAGAAATACTACAGATCATCCAAGAGGGGCGTGAAAATGAATAAATAAATGCAATCATCGAGCATTCTTCAACACACAGAGGGTCTGCAGTAGGGGAACGGGGTCATAGGTCAAATCTAATTCGGGCTCATTTCTTTACGAACGAGAGACGGAATGGGGAATGGAGAGCGAATCAGAAAATGTTGCATCATCGTCAGCCGGGTGTTGTGCCGTCGTCCATAAAACATGGCCTCGCTAATCAATAGGAGGAGCGCTTCATATCCCCCCCCCCATTAACCACCGGGACTCCGGAGAAGTTAATGAATAACTTTAACGTGTCTTTTTCAAAACTCTCGTCTTGTTTCTTGTGATCTGTGAACCGACCAGGTGCAAGATGCTGAACAACTGCCCACATTGACAACATCTCTCTTTTATTTATTCATTTTTCTTTACGCATAACTTGAAGCAGATTTAGTTTCTCGCTGGTATTTTCGTGCCACTGGCCTCACCTGCTGGACGAGTCATGTGATCTCCCTCTCGGAGGGATCTGGCTCGTTGTGGACCAGCCGGCCCCGGACACGGACCAGATGCTGTGTGAAAAAATAAAAGAAGCACATAGATGGATGATCTTGTGCAGGCGTCCATCTTTCCCTCCCCGGGGCGAACAAATGGGAGGCATCCCATCCGGAAAAACACTCCGCCATGGAGCCCCTCCCCCCCCCCCCCCACCCCACAACACACACACCAGGCCACAGCTGCTGTCATTACAGAACATGAACTAATTGATTGGAGGCCGCACCCCAATGTGATGGCGGGGGGGGGGGGGGTGGGTTTGTTGAGAGATTAGGAATAAGTGAGGGATGGGAGGGGGGGGGGGGGTTGGGGTAGTTCAGAGGACGAGGGAGGTGAAGTCGTAGCGCAGCAGAGGGACGATGCGGCGTTTGAAAAGTGTGGATGTCGCTCATCGGCGATTACTCAAGTCACGGAGCGATGGCGTAGCGCCGCATTAGTCCTGACAATGTGACGGGGGAGGGGGCGGCGAGGGGCAGGTGGGGGGGGGGGCGTGAACGAGGAATCCGTCACGCGATGGATGCACCTGCCGAGCGGCGAGCGTCATTATTCGTAGCCAAATGTCAACGGCAGACCCCGAGTGTTAAAGGGACTGAGGATGGATGTTGGGTTGTGTGTGTGTGTGTGTGTGGGGGGGGGGGGGGGGGGGGTGGGGGGCGCTGAAGACATAAAGACAATGGACTGGAAGAATATTATTTAGCAAATTGTTTTATTTGCTTTGTCTCAATCTGTGGTGCCTATTCACCATATTTTTTCTTTACATAATGGGCACTAAAACTGTCAAGAACTTAAAAGTTAGCGTAATGTCTGCTGTCCGCCCAGCTGTGTGTGTGTGTCTGGTGTGTGTGTGTGTGAGTCTGATATGTCTAACACTAAGGAGACTAAATGGACTTCACTCAACTTTTTTTACCGCCGTTGGTTTTATTGAAGTTTTCTTCTTGGGTGAGGATCTATATTTAGTTTTATTGTTCAGCCATGTTGGGTTCAAAGGGTCCACGTTTGTTTTTCTACACGAGAAAATGAAAATGCTTCAAAGTTCTCGCACCTTCATTAATATTTGTGTGTGTTGTCGAGGCCACCTGAACCAAGTCAGGACCAAGACCAGAGGGTATCGAGACCAAGATCTTGAGGAAGGGTATCGAGACCTTGTGGAACGCCAGGTTGAGTCAAGACCAAGACCAGAGGGTATCGAGACCAAGATCTTGAGGAAGGGTATCGAGACCATGAGGAATGCCAGGTGGAGTCAAGACCTAGACCAGAGGATATCGATACCAAGACCTTAAGGAAGGCATCGAGACCAAGACCTAGAGGAAGTCCAGGCTGAGTCAAGACCAAGACCAGACGAGTGCGCTGCATGACACGCTGAACGAGGACTTGTTGAACATGCAGAATACGGGTTCTGAACTAAAAAAAATCCACATTATAATAAAACCAGAAAACCAAAGAAGATTCTCTCTCTTCGCCTCTCGTATTGGTGAACCGGGTTTCCATGAAAAGTCTTTGCAGATTTGAACTCTCATTACCACAACCACAAGAATGATGTCGTAAAATAATAAATCATCCATCGCGCAATGCAACACCGGCATAAAGTCAACGTAGGAGCATCAATCTTCGTCTTGACTGTTGGACTTTCTTTCCTCTCAGTACGGGAAACCGTTCAGTAAAAACTCCCGATAAACATAAACAACAACACGTCCGATTTTAGCTGAGCAACCGCCATATTTCTCTCTCAAGTTGCGCAATCAGCCACGACAGCCAGGAGGAGGTGAGCCAGGCTTTTGACATTTTTAACCCTTGTGTTGCCTTAGGGTCATTTTGACCCGAATCAATATTACACCCTCCCCCCGCCTTAGGATTAATTTGACCCCATTCAATGTTTAATGTCGGTGTTCTTTCGGTAGTCAACAAACAAACATAAAGTGCCTCACACTTAAACTTGGAAAACAATATTAATTCTAATAATTTTCTGGAGGTTTTAATTGCTGGCGTCAAATTGAACCCAAAGGGTAAAATATGTTAGTAAATATAAAGGTAACAGGAGGGTGAAACATTGAATCGGGTCAAAATGACACATAGGCGGGGGGAGGGTGTAATATTGATTCGGGTCAAAATGACCCGAAGGCAACACAAGGGTTAAATACAGCTCGAAAAGTCAAATTTGAGGTCACCTTGATACTTTATTTTTGTTTTTTTGGAATTAAACTGATGAGAATGAACCAGCCAAGAAAGGAGAATAAAACAAACCCCTAACCCGCACGTCAGCATTTAAATTCAGAATTTGAATCTGGCTTCAATAAACTAGTTTGAAGTGAAATGTCACGCATTGTTATGCAGAGAGACGGATACACGACCGAGCGGACCGACGCATGACGATGAACTTTGTTACGATGAGTCACTGAGTTCCCGCCTCATTCCAGAGTTTGTTTTCGTCTAGCTCCGGGTACCTGCTGGCATTCTTAAAAAAAAAAAAGTTAAAAAAAAGAGGAAACATATTTAAATAAAAGATGACAGCTCTGCATCTTCGGCCAGCTGTGTAATTACGGAGGAGTAAATGACAGCCGCGCTGCTGGTATGTCAACGATGCAGATGTCATGAAAAGCCAGCACCGTGTTTATCGAGCACGCTGCACACGGAGCGTGTGCGTGAGACGTGTGTGTGTGTGTGCGTATCGACATGTGCAACCATGCAAATTATACTCTATTTGTGTGCAAGTTTTCATTGGTGTTGTGTGTCCATGCAATGACGCACGGCCATGTTGGCGGGTTAGCGGATTAGCGTGTGTGTGTGTGTGTGTGTGTGTGTGCATGAGCATGTCCTCACAGGTCTGCAGTTTACTACAGTGCATTCCTCCCGCAGATCCCGCCTCCTCTGCAAGTATCTGCCCGTCTTTGTTGTTCCAGTTTCTCAATGGGGGCCGGCCACGGACTCACAGCAGCCACTGTGCAGTTTGAAACACACACACACACACACACACACACACACACACACACACACACACCTGTAACTTAAACTAAGCGCCCGTCGTCGCCTTTGAACTCGTTGGAGCAGTTGGATGTTGCAGCAGCGTGTGGGCGCTGTGGCTGTTCAGCAACACAACAACACGTCTGTGTTTTAAGCCCGATGAGAATTGTGTGTGTGTGTGTGTGTGTCGTTGGTTAACGGGTAACACTCAACATACAGTGTGTAGTTGTGCGTTTGAGCTTTGAGGCTACAGGATGTTGAGTCTATCGAAAAGGAAATGTTCTCGTTCTTCGATGGTTTTACATGTTTGACCTTTTACTTTGTAAAAAGGCACAGCTCTAAAAACGATATGTAAGGTCACCCGGCGGTCACACATGAGTACACGCTACATACATGTGGAACATAATGAAGGCTTTCTTCTGCGTGTGGAATAGCTGCACGATGACGACCGGGTCAAGGCAGCAGGCGTCGGGGTGGGAATGTGGCCTTCTGGCCCGGCTGACACCTGAAGGCAACACGGAGTTACAGAAATGGGGCTTTATCAGGATTATTTCAGATTTTGTCCTGTAATATTAGTTGTCAAGAGGCTGGAAGGCCAGATGTCTCTTAATAAACCTTAAAATCTTCACTTGACTAGAAGAGATATAAGTTGAAGTGATACCAAAATGTTCTTCTTTATTGTAAGAACTATTTATTGCAAGACTATAAGTATCAAAAGTAAAACTATTTCCTCACACGCATATATATCTAAATATGTATTTGTATTATTTTGTTTATCTTTTCTGAGTAGTTGCTTTGCTCCTAAGCAACAAAATATAACATGTTTCTCTGTTGATATTATTTTAAAATGTTTTTTCCCATTTGTTATTAATAGGAGTATATTTAAAATTGTTCAAGCATTCAAAACATGTTGGAAAAACTACTAAATATATATTGTGATATATTCAACCGTTACATAGATTCTTCCTAAAGCAAAAAACAAAAGCCATTTTATATATGTGTATATATATATATGTGTGTATATATATATGTGTATATATATATATATATATATAAATAGTCAAGAAACAAATCCTTTGCATCCATCCCTATCTGTTTCAGATAATCCATGTTTCTGCTCTTTCTGACCTCCCGGTCCTCCCGCCGCTCTGTTCCAACCCCTAAGTGGTTAACAGCCATCTATCCGACTCTTAAATGGCCCAGATTGCCATTACTAAGGTTTTCTGGATGCATCCCTTAGCCTTTTAATGACAGCTGCTTCCGCCATTAATTCTCAATCAATAATGCAAAAACACTCAGAGCGGAGTCCATCCTGCCACCGCTTTATTTTCTAATGCTCCCCGAAAGCTAATGAGTCAGGCTAATTGGTCCGCCATCATCGCCACTCAGAAGTTTACCAGAGGAAGTGGCTCTTTCCTTTTTAGCTTTAGAAGAACATTAGAAGAACGACTGGTTTCCAGCGCACGACCAGCACCATCCGCGTTGATCCTCGGGGGGGAAGGCGAGCTCTTGAACGTGTCCGAGTGTTTTTTTGCAGATAATTTCTGTTCGGCGCGTTACCCGGCTACCAAACTCACATTCCGACATTGCGTGTATTATTTGGAATGACCGGCGGCGAGCTGTTCTGTCCATGAGGCTGGGAATGCATATAGCGAGTGTTTTAGTCTGAGTTTTCACAGAGTCTGGCTTTCTTTCCATTAGCTGGCTCGACAAAGCCTAAAGTCCCGGGTAACGGAAATGGCGGCGGTCCTCGTCGATGGCATTTGTTCACCTTAAATCTTGTGGCTAATGTATCCCTGTGAAGAATATGAAATAATAAACAAATAAAAGTGAGGAACTCGGTCAGAGAATAGCATATTGTATAATTTTTTTTTAACAGAGCCGGGCTGTCTTTCCATTAGCTCGCTCAACAAAGCCTTAAGTCCCGGGTAACGGAAACGGCGGCGGTCCTCGTCGATGGCATTTGTTCACCTTAAATCGTGGGGCTAACGTATCCCTGTGAAGAATATGATAAAATAAACAAACAAAAGGGAGGAATTCTGTCAGAAAATGGCTTAATTTTATTTCAATACATTTATTTTACCACTATTTGCACCCTCGATACTTGCTTGTACTTGGTAAACTTGGTGGAGCAGAAGTCTGACACGTCTCACAATGGTTTTAGGTTTTCATTCTATCCACATATCCTCTAAAGGGATCTTTGTAGGAAGGAATTATACCGCCTTTCCTACGCAAAGAAAACTAATAATGATTATTTTTAAAGAAGGCTTCTTTTAGAAGCAGCGTGGGCATATGGCCAGGAAGGTCTACAAGCATAATTGAGTAGTTCAGTGGGAGCAACACAAAAAAAATAAAGTAAAGTATTCTCGCTCAGACTTATAGGTTCCCGATTGCACGGCCGGCTTCGTTCGGGTAACGGCTCAACGAGTTCTCGATCACTAGTTCCCTCTGCTGAGCGTCTTTCTACCTTTTTATTTTAGAGAGTGACGCCATTATTAAAGGAGTCGATTAGTGGAAAGGTGAGACCTGCAGCACAAGATACCAATGATGCTCTAGCCACGTTAAAAAGAGAGCCCGACTTTCGGGTGAACCCTCCCCAACCCTCTCGTCTGGACTTCATAGTCGAACCCCTTTTCGACTGGGTCGGTTCCACTTCGGGCCAAGAGGAGTTGAATGTAAATAAAGTCCGACATCGAATTTGGTGTTTGAAGATTTGTCAAAATACGTTCATTAGGTGAGGAGATCGATCCCTCTCTCTTGGCTGTTGGCAACCGGTTAGCTTAGCTTAGCTTAGCACATGCAACAGAGTCATCCCACCGGCCTGGCAACACAATCCGTCTTATATATATATATATATTATATAATTATATGGCTGTTCTATCTTGTTTATTTACTTCACACAATACTTGAGAGATAAAACACAACTCGGTAACACACACTGAATTCAGCAACTATTTTTACACTTGGGACATTGCAGGATTTTTAAGGGGTTGCCTAGCGATACAAATATAAATAATGTTTTCACATCTTGTAGTTCATGTTTTATTCTCAGGACAGAAGTTGCATGCAGGGTTCGTACGGTCGTGGAAAACCTGGAAAAGTCATGGAATTTAAAAATGGTTAGTCTTAAATCCCAAAAGTTTTGGAAAAGTCATGGAAAATGTATTATATTCTCGTGTTAATTTACGCAGTTTGATTATAAAAAAAAACATTTATATGCATATTTAGTCTTTTCTCTCATTCATTTGTGTCATTGAAGGTAAACCTGTTTATACACCGAGATTTCACAAAGTGTTTGGCGATGGAAATTTGGTTTAACGTCCTGGAAAAGACCTAGAAATCCATTGGTCAACATGTGTATGAACCCTGTGCACGAGATGCAAGAGAAACGACGTACGAGCTAAAGCAGGTGTAGCTCTTCAGCTCTTATGATCTATTAGCATATTAAGGCTATAATACCACTCAATATAGTCCGGGAGGCTATTTCCTAATGGTAATAAACCTCATTTAGCTGAGCACCCTATGTGGCAATTTGTGTGTTTATGGTCAAAACAATGCATTTGGGAGTCCAGCAGTTATGAGAAATGAAGCGGGCCATCATCAATGGATGAAACTGTGTTTTTTTTGGAAAATGCAATCATTGCACGATACATAAATTTCCCTGCGAACTCGTTGTGCAAACCGCCTTCCTCCTCTTGCCGGTGCGAAGGGAGGGGGAGGGCTTTCCAAATCCGATATTATCTTGTAAAAACATGTAGGCTGATGGATTATCCATAAATCACACTCCATGCAATACCGCAGCGTGATCGGGCCCATGTAATCATCTCCATCATTTCAAACAAATAGTCCCCCGTCCGATCAATACCGGCTCAGACGCGCGGGCGAAAAAAATGCTTTTTCCTCCATGGATTTTGTAATCAGCGACAGCCTCTCGGTCAGACGGCCACTGCCACGGATTTTTCAGGAAAGACTAAGTGCGTTAGCCGGCTAACTGCGGTATCGAATGTGTTTTTAAATAAAGACCCCAATGCCCCGATGTGATGGAAGGACGCTGGACATGTGTGGACCTGAAGGTTACAGCGAGACGTATGACTCCCAGGTGGCTGAGGTTCAACACTGTCAGAGGTTTTTGTGAAATAGCCGCCACACGGGAACTATGGACAGACTGTGGTCTTATGAATAAGCAGAACACATTCCTCGTTTTGCTAATACTTCCACGAGGAAAATCAATACCAGCATCTTTGATTTCATGCAGGACAATCTCTTAAAGGTTCTCTATTCAACATTAGATTTCATTTAGCTGATGCTTTCATCTAAAGCGATTTAAGATTATGTTACATTAATACACTGTGGACAAAGCTACAGGGAGCAACTCGGAGTGTCTTGCTCAAGGACACATCGACTCGGGCAGGGATTGAACTGCCATCCCTCTGATTGAAAGACAGACGTGCGTCTCTGCTTCTTTTTTACGTAGTCGAGCCTTGTGGATGTTGGTGTATGTATCACTGCTCTCATGCGGTGAGGAGCTGTCAGCGCTGTTGACGTTTGTTTGCTCCATTAGCGCAGTTAGCACCATTCGTGTTGTTAGCACCATTAGTGTTGTTAGCTGCATTAGTGCAGTTAGTACGATTAGTGTTGTTAGCTGCATTAGCACCATTAGTGTTGTTAGCTCCATTAGCGCAGTTAGCACCATTCGTGTTGTTAGCTCCATTAGCGCAGTTAGCACCATTAGTGTTGTTAGCACCATTAGCGCAGTTAGCACCATTAGTGTTGTTAGCACCATTAGTGTTGTTAGCTCCATTCGTGTTGTTAGCTCCATTAGCGCAGTTAGCACCATTAGTGTTGTTAGCTGCATTAGTGTTGTTAGCTCCATTAGTGTTGTTAGCTCCATTAGCGCAGTTAGCACCATTAGTGTTGTTAGCTCCATTAGCGCAGTTAGCACCATTAGTGTTGTTAGCTCCATTAGCGCAGTTAGCACCATTCGTGTTGTTAGCTCCATTAGCGCAGTTAGCACCATTAGTGTTGTTAGCTCCATTAGCGCAGTTAGCACCATTAGTGTTGTTAGCTCCATTAGCGCAGTTAGCACCATTAGTGTTGTTAGCTCCATTAGCGCAGTTAGCACCATTAGTGTTGTTAGCTCCATTAGCGCAGTTAGCTGCCTCAAACCTCCGGCGCATATCTTTATTCGGCTGAATCATATCAAACCGACCACATATTTGATTTTTAAACTCTTAACTTCTCTGTTGAAAACAACCTAAAACTACATTTCATGACTTAACAACATATAAAGGGCATAAAACAAACTATAAAACCTTTATAAAATTACTATGAACTTAGAGAAAAAAGAACTACGAATCGAAGAGGATTAAAAGGATTTCCCTCCGGAGGTTTCAGATCTCATATCTCCGTCTCAGTTTCTCTTATCTGACGAGACGCAGCGTATTTATTCCAGGATGCAGAATTCCGTGGATCCTGATGTTTCGAGGCGATTGCACGATCCCGTGGTTTTCAGGAAGCGGTTGTGATGAAACGCCACCGCTCGCTGGCTGTTTGGTGTTCACGCTCGATGACTGCGGCATTGTTTGGTCTGCCGTCGAGGAAAAGAAGACGCAGGAGACGACACCCGAGCAACCGGAACAACACGCCGCCAGTGTTGGAAACAACTGGCGTGCTTTGTTTACCACGTATCGGCTCAGAGGAAACCGAGCCAGTTCAGATTGTAATGACATTTTTTTATTTTTTTAAACATGCCGAAAGAAAGATTTACTCTGGAATCATATTCCTACGGTTTATTACGTTACATATTGACGGCCATTTTTTGTCGTTGTGGCTCGGAAAAGAACTGATCCCTCGTCAGTTACAGTGGGGAAGGTTTGACTTTTAAGAATGAAAAACATCACGGTTTATCTGAGAGCTGCTGAAGGTAACCGGCATTTAGAAACATCCATGAGATGAATATCCACGTTGCAAACAGATCCTGGGCTTAACCCTTGTGTTGCCTTTGGGTCATTTTGACCCGAATCAATATTACACCCTCCCCCCGCCTTAGGATTAATTTGACCCCATTCAATGTTTAATGTCGGTGTTCTTTCGGTAGTCAACAAACAAACATAAAGTGCCTCACACTTAAACTTGGAAAACAATATTAATTCTAATAATTTTCTGGAGGTTTTAATTGCTGGCGTCAAATTGAACCCAAAGGGTAAAATATGTTAGTAAATATAAAGGTAACAGGAGGGTGAAACATTGAATCGGGTCAAAATGACCCAAAGGCGGGGGGAGGGTGTAATATTGATTCGGGTCAAAATGACCCTAAGGCAACACAAGGGTTAAAAGAGCCCGTCTTGTTGACTTGTTCTTATTATTATTCCCAACCTCCAGAAAAGATTAAAGAACCACAACAGACATGATGTGTTTGGTTTTTCTTCTTCTTCTTGTAACTAAAGATAGGAATGGAACATGTCTCGTGACCCAACTGCATATGGGTCTTTTTTCTCAAGTGTCTCATGTGTTCTGGCATCTACACTTCTCCAGTGGATTGTTGTGTGTGTGTGTGTGTGTGTGACTTCTGAGCATCGCTGCAAAAATTGCAGCTCTCGAAAGAACAGAAGATGACACTAGAAATAGAGGACGGCTTCTAACCAGTGTGATGAACTCGGTGGAATATATATATATATATTCTCTTTTTTCCCAACTGACTTTTCTAGCTCATATATATAATATATATAATAAATATTTGTATATAAATACAAAATATATATAAAATATCCAAATATATTATAATATATATATATTTATATTATATATAAATATATTATATATAATATACATATTTATAGATATATTAACACTTGTTTTATTTTTTTTTATATATCTATAAAAAGATATTTTATTATATAAATAAATATTATATATATATATATATATATATATATATATATATATGAGCTAGAAATAAAGGTCACTTGTTTGACAGTACATGACAGTCTTTCCAGTGACTGGTTTCAAGCACACAAACAAACAAGACACACACACACAACAGTTCCAAACACTTTGTTTTCGACATGTAAAAGCGAAACGCATTCTATTGTGTCGAATGTGTTTCAGGATGACATTTTAAAAGCGGCGCGGCCTGTCAGTCATCGGGCCAGGGCTCTACCACGAGGATGACTTCCATGCAGCCGGCTGGGGAGCGCCTCACGAGACTGAGGCTGCTCGGTACGATAACATCCTCATGTGGTCCTGTGTACAGCATCCCGCCTCATTATATCATGCATCTCTGTTTCTGGTGCGTTTTCCTTTTTTGTCGTGCGTGTTTAGAAACCCACATGACCGACATCGAGAGTCCGATGTAATGCGCTATTTTTAAAAGCCTGGACATGTCTGCAGGATCCTTTTAACTCTTTGTTCCAGAAAATGATGAAGCAACATGTCACAAGATTCATGAATAAAATATAACAACCGCATTTTGATTTTGGGTGAACACATGGAACTAAAAATACTTTTTAAATATCGCTCCGGAGCTCTTCCTCGTGGGGAGTCAGGGAGTACTGTACCGAATTTTGACATATTAATAAGCTGTGATGTGGACATGTTTACCTTTTTCTAAGTACTCAAAAAATGTTGTTTAGGGATTTTTTTTTTTTTTTTTTTTGTGTTTTAAGAATAAATTACAACGTACAAATAATGTAAAATATATATACACTATCATTCAAAAGATTGGGGTCACCCAGACAATTTCGTGTGTTCCATGAAAACTCACACTTTTATTTCTCAAATGAATTGAACATTTCATAGAACATATAGTCAAGACATTGACATGGTTAGAAATAATTATTAATATTTGAAGTATTAATTTTGTTCTACAAACTTCAAGCTCAAAGGAAGGCCAGTTGTATAGCTTATATCACCAGCATAACTGTTTTCAGCTGTGCTAACATAATTGCACAAGGGTTTTCTAATCAGATATTCATCTTCTAAGGCGATTAGCAAACACAATGTACCATTAGAACACTGGAGTGATAGTTGATGGAAATGGGCCTCTATACACCTCTGGAGATATTTCATTAGAAACCAGACACTTCCACCTAGAATAGTCATTTACCACATTAACAATGTATAGTGTGTATTTTTGATTAATGTTATCTTTATTGAAAAAACAGTGCTTTTCTTTGAAAAATAAAGACATTTCTAAGTGAACCCAAACTTTTGAACGGTAGTGTATAATAAAATCAATACACGGCTTATCAACTGCTTCGTTGTGTGCAGCAAGCCAAGTAGGGCCACATTTTATAATAGTTTACAGCTGTTGCTTCAGCATAACCTGTAACTTCAACTCACAGATCGAAGGTTAAAGAAAATTAGCTGTTAATGTAAAAAAAAAAAAAAAAAAAAAAACCTCAACAGATGTGCTTCATTTCTACCTAATTGATCTCTGGCTCTTCGTGATTGGTCGCCTGCTGTTTGTGAATGGGGAACACTGACTGGGAAATGTCATTCATGTGTTTTGGCTCTGGCTCAGATTAAGGGTCCCATTATAGTCAAACGGCCTGCTGTTGAAGCCCCCGGGCTCATCGCTCTGTGGAGGTCAGCGTGCTAATAGATACGCAACTCGCCCATTACCATCTCCGCGCACGCTGGGCCGCTAAGAGCTCTGCAGCACAAAGAGATGCCCGGCTTTATTGTCACGACCGTGTATTATGTTTGATGGTGAATATTATTCCTTTAATGCAACTGAAAATGCTTATCATAGGGCAAAACCATCGATTAAATGATATGTTAACCACCTCGTACGATGAAATGTGACGACTTAAATACTAAAATGGATTCGGGAAAAAGCTGAATATCAATCGAATAAAAGGTTGGGGAGTTTTGTTATTTGGTTGCGTGAGGTCGAGCATCTCGAGGTCCCTCTTTAACTTAAAAATGTGGCATCCATGAACGTTTAATTGGCCAACGAATGGGACGCATTGTCCTCGTTTTGGACTTGTGACACGGAAACCAGAGCCGAACACAGAAGGGTAAACACTGAGATTGATGGGATTGATTGAATTACTGGCAACGGCCTCAGGTGATGAAGAAGAAGAAGAAGAAGAAAGAAAAGAAAACTCAGGGAGGCTGAAGCTGGAGGATGAAAGAAGTCGATCACGCTCAAAATTACGGGAAATTTGTACGATTTGGATTGTGGAATTCTATGCAAAAATACTATTGTGTGTAAATTGTGTGCATGGATCCATTTGTGTGTGTGTGTGTGTGTGTGTTCGATGAAAGGAAAATTTAATGCAGGATTTATTCTCGGAAGGTCTGGAAAGTTTGTAATACTGCAAATTCAATTTAAATTCAGTTTATTTGTATAACCCATTTTCACAAATTACAAATTTGTCTCAGAGTGCTTTACAATCTGTACACATAGACATCCCTGACCTTTGACCAAATAAACCTTTCACGGGGGAAAAAGGGAAGAACCCTTCAGGAGAGCAACAGAGGAGGATCCCTCTCCAGGATGGACAGAACAATAGAGGTCATGTGACCAGAAGGAAACAGTGTATGAATAGTTGGTAGTAGGCATGGACCAAATATAAATATAAATATATATATCAGTGGTCACCATTGTGCTACATTCTTGGGCATTTAGTGAAAACAGTCCAGATGGACACTTTCAGTTCCATGTCTTGAAATGTCATTATTTAATGTAGAATGACATGCATTTTATTACATTTTGTTCAATACTTTGACTCAAATGTCATAATTATTGTCAAACATCCAGTTTTCAGCTTTTGGATGGAAACCTTTCAGAAAATCTCTGAAAATCTAATTTCAGATTGAGAGTCATATTGAGGATAGTGGAATACGCCTACTACCAACTACGCCATGGCCCTGCTGAGACTCCGCCCACTCCTCCTCTCTACCTCCATCTGCCTGATGGATCGTGGAGGTCTGGATCGTGGAATATGACGACTACCAACTATTCATCCACTCTGTCACATTCATTGAATGTATTTTAACTCTAAATCTGTCCTTCTGGTCACATGACCTCGATTGTTCTGTCCATCCTGGAGAGGGATCCTCCTCTGTTGCTCTCCTGAAGGGTTCTTCACTTTTTTCCCGTGAAGGGTTGTTTGGGGTCAAAGGTCAGGGATGTCTATGTGTACAGATTGCAAAGCACTCAGACAAATTTGTAATTTGTGAAATTGGGCTATACAAATAAAGTGAATTGAATTGAATATATTTCCTTCAATGTCTTGATGGGTTTTGGATGATTTTTGGTTTTTATGTGTAAAATCTTTCAATTGCAGCACTATTAGCAATATTAACTCTTGACCAATGGTTCCCAAACTTCTGAGCGAGAAGGACCCTGAAACGAGACATGGACCCATCTGATCCCCATGTTACGCGATGCATTTAGGGGAGTTATTACAGTCGATGACGTCCCATGATGAAAATACACAGAGATCATGTTACTTATGGATGGAATTAACGTAAATGAATCCCCATGCTGTTAGGCATTTAACTTCATTAAATAAGCATTTACATGGCAGGAAAATAGAAAATAACCCTGATCCTGACCTCTGGTCTATGATAGCGCTCAGATTAATCACCCCCCAACCTTCCCAAATGTGGTTTATTCCATTTTTTAGCATGCAAGCCTTTTCTTCCCCTCCTCCTGCTAATCTCTTCAGACATTTTCCGGCGAGCTGAATGCCGACCGGTTTGAGTGATCAAGCTAAATTGCCTAAGAGGCCATTAATAGTTTATAGGGCCGAGGCGGATGAACGACAGCCGGGAGGAGGAGGAGGAGGAGGAGGAGAAGGAGACGAAAGCTAATTAAATCAGTGTCGGGGGGGTCGCTGGTTTCTCGGGGCTGGCACGGTGGGCCGTAAAGATTACCATTATCACTTTCATTACCCCGGCTGATTGTTTAGGAGGTGGGGAAGGGGTTTTGGGAGGGGGTGGGGGGGGACTCGTGGCACCAAATTGCTTCGCCATACCCGTTTTACGAAACCTCCGACGATTTCCATCATCGTAAAGTTATGGCGCAGAGGGTGAGAGATTTGATTTGAGAAACAACACACGCCCACCCTCTGTTATTTAATTTTTCACGGCGCGTTTTTGATTTTCGAGATTTTTTTCGAGACGTCGTAGAAACAGTCCCCCCTCCTCCCCCCCCCCCCCCCCTCTTCCATATAATGAGTATCCCCATTACACAACGTTTAATCGGGACTTTCTCTCCAAAAAGTCATTAAAAACCGGCCTGGAAGTGTGAAACGATTGCGCGAGAGTTTATTGTGCGGAGACGGGTCTCGCGGCACGATTGCCGTGCTGCGATTGGCCAGTCTCCTTTTTGAGGGGCGGGACAAAGTAAAGGGTCAAATAAAAATAAAATAAAGTGTACGGCAATAACTTTCCTGTGTACTTTCCTCGTGCGGTGGATATATATATATAAATATATATATGTATAAATATTTATATATATATATGTGTATATATATTAATTTGTTTATATAAATAAATATATATAAATATATATATAAATATATATATATACATGTATATATTTATATATATAAATATTTATAAATATATATATACATGTATATATTTATATAGACAAATATTTATATATATATATATATCAAAATATTTTTTTATAGTCAACTGTCCTCCGTGGAGCTTCCTGCATGGACTGGAGGAGGAAGAGCTTCATTGTCTCCGGAGGCCGAAGAACAGATAAAGACTGAATTACTTTGAACGTATAACAATGTGCCATACGTAGAGTCAAAGACTGTTATTAAAGTTTGAAGTGTGAAGGTTGGCCAATGTAGACACACACACACACACACACACACCTACACACACATGTTCTGCCGTGCTCTTGAGTCCCAGTGCTCAGGCCGCTGTTTGTCCAGAGAGGTAATAACAGGACCGACGTTGTTCCCATAGCAATCTGCTGTTTATTATTGGATGTCGGGTCCAGACTGGACCTCGTCCTCCCTTTTTTCTTTCAGCTCCTGGGGGGGGGGGGTTTGAGGGGGTTTGCCAGCCCGGGGCGGTTCAACCCCCCGTGCGCCGCCACTGGGTCAGGTTTTATAAGCGCGCTCTAACGAGCGAGCGGCTCTGATTGTGCCGCGGCTCGCTCGCTCTTTACTACTCGTTACCTGCGATCGCCATGGAGACGTGTCTCCGTGGAGGCGGCGGCCGGACGTACAGGAGAGCGAGGCGGAGACGGCGTGTTCTAAATAAACGCTAACGAGGAGACGAGGAGACGAGGAGACAATCTGAGGGCCGGACCGACGGCGCTAATGAGGATTTTTTGGTTGTTATATAAACCGGCCGTTTAATTATAAAACATTCTGAGGGCCCCGATGTAAGAAAAGAAAGTTTTTCAGAGAAAAGATAATGTAATACTGATTATAAGAAATATTTTAAACACAGTATTCATACTTCATGTGATTGATTACCCTATCGGAGCATCTTTCCATCTTTTGTCTCTCTTTCTTTCTGCATTTAGCAATAAGGGATGAAAACTAATTATATTTAACGATTCACCAGTTGACGTAACGCGTGTGTTCTTTGGCTCATATCTGGCTGATGCTTGTGTTTAGAGGGATTTAGAAGATATGTGTGGAATCAGTGTGGAATGGTCGTGCTTTTTGCTATCAGGCTTTTTCTGATAGCACACAGCTAACGGTCGCTGGTTCTGGAAACATGTCGAGTGGGCTGAATTATGAAAATCATATATTTATGATTATTTGAGTTTTCTGTTCCAGTTTTTTAAAATGGCTCACTGATTCACGTAGCCCCGGCTCTGTTGTTTAATTTGATGTGCGACATTATTATTTATGCTTGAAAGACATGTGATTCCCTTTTCTTAAAGCAATTGAAGAAAATGTTTCCATGCTTTTATTTTGAAGGTTTTAAATGAAATGGATTCATGTTGTAATATTAGAGAATTCTTTTTACGTACATACACTACCGTTCAAAAGTTTGGGGTCATCCAGACAATTTCGTGTCTTCCATGAAAACTCATTTATTTATCAAATGAATTGAAAATTGAATAGAACATACAGTCAAGACATTGACAAGGTTAGAAATAATGATTAATATTTGAAGTATTAATTTTGTTCTTCAAACTTCAAGCTCAAAGGAAGGCCAGTTGTATAGCTTATATCACCAGCATAACTGTTTTCAGCTGTGCTAACATAATTGCAAGGGTTTTCTAATCAGACATTAGTCTTCTAAGGCGATTAGCAAACACAATGTACCATTAGAACACTGGAGTGATAGTTGATGGAAATGGGCCTCTATACACCTCTGGAGATATTTCATTAGAAACCAGACGTTTCCACCTAGAATAGTCATTTACTACATTAACAATATATAGTGTGTATTTTTGATTAATGTTATCTTTATTGAAAAAACAGTGCTTTTCTTTGAAAAATAAAGACATTTCTAAGTGACCCCAAACTTTTGAACGGTAGTGTATGTCTACACTCAAATAAACAATAATCAAATGCAAAGAGAGTTATATAACAATGTGTTCGAGGAGTTTATAAAGTGTTTCCGGCCCTTTAAGAGGGCGGCCATGATGCTGAAGAGGAGGCCGGCCCCACTTCATGTGCTTTGAAAGGAGTCTTTAATCAAAAGTGTCCAAACAGGTGATGAAATGAGACTTTAAATCCCTTCCGATGTCTCTGCTGCTGCATTAGAGCATTATATTTAGCTTTTTGGCTAAATTCATGCTGG
Source organism: Pseudoliparis swirei (assembly GCF_029220125.1). NCBI lineage: Eukaryota > Metazoa > Chordata > Actinopteri > Perciformes > Liparidae > Pseudoliparis > Pseudoliparis swirei. Next base: position 3,534,337 of record NC_079395.1, read on the forward strand.
ACATGATAGATTTCGGTCAGAAAGTTGGTCTCCAAAGTAGAGAATTGGAAGAAAAAAAAACTTAATAAATAATAATAACAATAATTCTAACTTATATAGCGCTTTTCTAAATACACAAAGACGCTTAAACTTGAATTAACCGCTCTAAAATGCCGTCAGAACAGCTCTCCTCAGGAAACCTGTCGACCTCCACCGAAACCATCAGGAAGGATCGAAAATCAGCGCACGCCAACAAACAGCCTCGTGTGCTCTTTCGATCTCTAATAAACGAGATGCCGGAATGTCTTTCATACGCGGGGCTGGAGAGCCTCTGATACTCTAATCAAGTGCTCAGAAACACTCTCAGAATAATAATGACCTCACAGCCGAGACTCAAACGCTCCCTTAAAATCTAAATGTCGTAAAGTCCCGAATATTGAAGAGATGGAGAGATTCGAGAGATGATTTGAGGAGTGGATGATGTGTGTTCTTGTGGACGCTCTTGAGAGAGGAGAGGGGTGGGATGCACTCTGGATCCCAACGTGATAGCCGAGGCCTTCGACGTCCGCTCCGACGTTCAGCTGCGTGGGCATCGGAACACTCTAACGCTATCGATTAGGAAAAATAATTCACTGAATGCTGATGGGCGGATTCCACGACTCAGAGAACTTCTCTAGAACATTTCACAGAGGGCAGTTTGGGGCGAGTGACGTACGGTAATGTGTGTTTTTGAAAGGTTCTTTGTGGAACCATAAATGGTGTCTCAAAGAAGCATTTTAAAGGTTCTTTGAGACACCATTATTAGTTCTTTGAAGAAGTCTTTCAGGAAACCGTTCTTTAAAGAACCCTGGTTTGAAAGGTTCTCTGTAGAACCAAATATGGTGCCTTCAAGAACCATGTTTTAAGGTTCTTTAAGACACCTTTATTAGTTCTTTGTAGAAGTCTTTCAGGAAACCGTTCTTTAAAGAACCCTAGTTTGAAAGAACCTTTGAGGAACCATAAATGGTACCTTAAAGAACTTGAGATTCTTTGAGACAACTTTAGAGGTTCTTTGAAGAACTCTTTAAGTTAATGGTTCTTTAAAGAACCCTGGTTTCAAATGGTTCTTCCATGGCATCACTCTGAAGAACCATTTTCGGTTCCACTCAGTCTGGATCAACCCTGTTACAAAATAATTTAAAGTTAACCGTCTTGTTATTTCATAGATGCGCGTTTTATTTAATTTTCTATTGTTTTGTATTTCACTCGCTTTTTGATCTTAACTACGTTTTGAGATAATATCTGGAAATATAGTGAAGATAATGTCCCAAAATTAAGAACCGGATCGGGTGGACGCAAAAATCTATGGAATTGAATTACCTTGTCAAAACATCGATCAGCTGTTGTTTATCAGTTAGAAATTCAATTAGCCCCCCACCCCCCATCCTGGAGGGCCTAATTCAAACCACACAAGGTCGCCGGAGGGCGCGCCGTGTTTATCTCCGGCTGATGAAGTGCTACACGGTCCGGTTCAATGGCCGCCATGTCGCTGCCCCAGCAACCCCCCCAAAAAAAACTCCTCTCGACCCCCAGTATCAGCCCCGTGACCTTTGACCCCACCGGCGTTAGGGCTGGGGCTAACATCTGGCCAGAGGCACGTTGCACATAATTCACACCTCGGCAGACGAGGGCTTTGAAGAGCGGACGCTGTATGTGTGTCGGGGGGGGGGGGGGTCTTTTGGGTTGACAGAAAACCTTCAATATATTTTGGGGTATTGTTGAAATAGTATTGATCACTTCAGTCCAATTAAAAGGAATTGATGGAATCCGATTGTAAATTTTGAAATTATTATTCAAATTTTTGTTTTTTTTGCAAAAAAAACTAAGTTAAATGTCATAGAATAGTCTTAAACTGTAAACATGTTTAACAATAAATAAAAACGAGATGAACCAGACGTTTACAGCCATCGTTGTCGTCTTCAGGTGTTTCGGGCCACATTCATCTGGTTGTTCACACGCATCATTTCTCATATTTCCACAAACACTCTCTTACTTCTTCACTTAAAAAGATGTTCACGGCCCCCGATGACGCCCTGGAATAAACTCTGAAGGCATTTAGAGGTTAAGGGGGGGGGCTTTGTGTGTCAGGTCACCGGTTTAAACTCTCACCGCAGCCGATCTGTCCGTCAACAGGAAGTGTCCCCCTGACGCTTCTGGATAAGACCATCAGTTAAAAGTGAATTCCTGAGTCTTGTTAGCAAACCGCGAACGCCATTCGTCTCTAACCTACATTTTATGACGACGCCCCCTTTTTCTACTTTTTTCCGAGTCCCATCTGTGCGTGTCTCTCTCTTCTTCCATATTTGTGTGTTTGTGTGTTTTGGAGATATTATGATATAACAGATATAACAGAAGCTCATGCCGGAGACAGAAGAGCAGGCTACCACCAACGCCCCCCCCCCATCACCCCCCCACCAGGGTTTAAAAAAAACATGTTTACAGTTTAAGATTATTCTATGACATTTAACTTTAGTTTTTCGTAAAAACCCGATACATTTGAATGATAATTTCATCGAATTCCATCAAAAACTTAATGGGCACAAAATCTTAGCGTGGTTGGCTTTTCACAATAAAACACTTAACTCCAGTTCTAGCATGCCTTCAGGTTTATTGAGCCCAGAACTCCTGCTGTGATTCCTAACCCTTCAAGCTTCATTCATAAATGGATAATATTACATTATAAGATTTGTTTGCGGGTTAGAAGTCGACAGTTGGCACATTGAGGACTGTAAACACTTACCGTGGAAGTTTTCTGTGTTTACAGACAAACATTTCACACGTTTGTGACTGTGGGAAGGCGAACTTGTTTTTATTATGATAAAATAATATCTCCCACTCTTTTTGGAAAAGCCTTCTCCTGACATTAGGAACCGGGCTGCGGTGGTTTTGCTCCCGTTCAACAGTGAAGCCCGAAGTCCAAGTTGACTTCACGGCGGTCACAGGGTTTACGCTCGTTGCGTAACATTTTTGTACGAATTTCTGTTGTTCATAGTTATTCACGGTAGTTACGTCGCTACCTTATTAATCTAATCCGAACCATCATCTTTTTTTCTTCTTCTTTCTTCTAAACTCAACCTGTTGTAATGTTTACGATATCAGTCTTTTGTTATACCACTAGGTGGAGCTCTAGTATACATTAACACCAGTTTAGCACTTCCGGAAATTCTGTATGCCCGAGTAAAGTACCTGAGTATACCTGTATTGCAACCTCTGCTATTTCATATAAAGCTTCAAACTCGATATAGCATTCTTCGTGGTCCGTGTCTTTGGCTAGGTTACCACATATTTTGGCGACGAGGTAAATTGGAAGATGTTTTTTTTTTTGACATTCCGTTTTTGTTTGTTAGCGTTAGCTAAACAAACAGTGTGTGAGTGTGTGAGTGTGTGAGTGAAAGCAGTGAAGAGGAGTTTTGAGACGGGAGCCAACAGCAGAGTACCAGTGGCGGCAGGAGAGCCTCGCGTTCAGATGGATACGTTTGGAACGATCGGTGAATTCGTGGAGCGGGACGAGGACTGGACGGCGTATGAGGAAAGGTTGGGACACTTTTTCGCTGCTAATGGAGTAACAGAGGAGGCTAAACAGCGCTCCATTCTCCTGAGTGTGTGTGGGGCAAGGACTTACAAACTGATAAGGAACTTAGCCACACCGAGGAAACCGGGGGAAATTCCATATGCTGACCTGGTTAGGCTCGTTGGGAACCACCACAATCCAACGCCATCGGTAATCGTCCAGCGGTTCAAATTCCACAACAAGTTTAGAAAGTCAGGTCAGTCTGTAGCTAACTTTGTTGCAGAATTACGGCAGCTATCAGAACATTGTGATTTTGGGGCAGTTTTAGATGACATGCTCCGGGACAGATTAGTGTGCGGCATTAACAATGACGCCATTCAGCGCCGTTTGCTGGAAGAGCCCCCACCATTGAGTTTCAAGAAGGCACTAGAAATGTCGCAAGGGATGGAAATGGCGGCAAATAATGCCAAAGACATTCAAAGTGGTCAGATAGGATCGCCATCACAGGCTGTGCACCACGTAAAGAGAGAGGCTGTAAAACCAGCAAGGAGAGTTGAATGTTTTAGGTGTGGAGGGGCACACGATGCACATGATTGCACATTTCAAGAAGCGGTATGTCATGCCTGTAATAAAAAGGGACACTTAGCGAACAAGTGCAGGAGTGTTGAAAATAAGGCAAAGAATGAAAAATGGAAAGCCCAGCAGAATCAAGCGCCCACACATTATCTTGAAGGAGAGGAAGGAGATGCAGCCTGTGCATTCAACATGTTTGCTGTGGATACCAATGAGGAACCGTCTATGCCCTATTATGCAACAGTGACTGTTGAAGGAAAGGGCATAATGTTTGAAATTGATTCTGGGGCTACAGCATCAGTCATCAGTGAGGAGACCTACAGGAGGACATGGGGACACAAGCCACCTCCTATTAAGCCATTGTAGCACGCCCGAGGCCGCCACCCGTGGGTTTCCCCCCCCAGCACCAAGGATCCGCCAGACCGTTTGGTTTGGTTCACATCTTATTATTCACTCACACACCACCGACCGAGCAGACCAAAAAACGTGCCTCTGCTCACTCTCCTCTCCTCTCGGTGGCAGCTTTTTATAAGGGCTGCTGGGCTGCTGAGTGATTGCCAGCGCCAGCAGGAGGCCACAGCTGCAGCTGCCACACTCCCCACCCACCAGGCGGGGCTCCCTCCGGGCTAACCTCCCCTCCCCCCCCCAGGAGGAGGAGGCGGAGAGGGGGGCTGGGGGGGCTCGGGGGGAGGGGGGTCGCAGTCGACGGTGTGGGGGGGGGGGGGGGGGGGAGGGGGGGCGGGGAGCCCGCAGGAGGGGCAGGGGAGCAGGAGCCAGGAGCAGCTCCGACAGGGCCCGGGGACAGGGAGACGTCGGGTCGGCAGCTCCACGGGCTCGGTCGCAACTCGGCGGATCGGCGGCTCCGAGACCGCCTGGAGGTCCTGGGGTCCTGGGGTGGGCAGTCCCGGCTCCGCTCTCCTCTCGGGGCTCGGGCGCTCCGGCAGCTCCAGGGGGGTCCTGGGGCTCTAGGGGTCCGCAACTCCGGCGTGTCCCTGGGCTCCAGCGGTGGCGGCTGCTCCTCGTTGGACACCGGGGGTTCCTCTGGCAGGGGCTCTCCAGGGGGCTGGGTCCGGGTCGGCCGGCAGCAGCTCGGGGGCTCCGCAGCAGGGTCCCAGCCTCTGGCTCCTCTGGGTCCGGCAGCCTCAGCTCCTCTGACTTCTGGTCCTCGCAGCTCAGCAGCTCCGTTCTGGACCAGTTCTGGGTGCAGCTCCGACCAGTCCTGGTGGGTCCGGCAGCTCAGCTCCGTCGGCTCCTCCGGCTCGCTCGGGGGCAAGGGGGGGCGGGGGGGGCGGTGGGGTCGGGGGGCCTCCAGGTCTGGGCTCTGGGGTCGGGGGCTGGGTCGGCCAGCTCCCCTGGGTCTGGGGCTCAGCGGTGACTGGCTCCGGCCGCTCGGGGGTCCTGGGCCCTGGGGTCCTGGGGTCGGTGGGGGGTCGGCAGGGGGGCCCGTCGGCGGGCGGGCTCCGGCGGGGGCTCGAGCCAGGGCGCGGGGCGGGTTGGGCGGCGTCGGGAGGCAGGGGCCCTCTCGGTTCTCCCCAGGTCCTCCTCCCCCACCTCCCTCTCGCCCCACCTGCTATCTCTGGAGGCTTCATCTCCTCTCTCCTCTGTCCTGCTGCTCATCCCTCCCATCTGGCACTCCCCCCCCCAGGGCTCCGACGCCACACCTCCCGGGTTTCTCGCCGCACCAGGCACCCAACCTCACCCGCACCACCCGCGTTCCCAATCCACAGCGTTTTCAACAGCACATCACCTTGAGCCCCCAGTCAGACACACAACACAGGCGCTCAACTCACTCCCGTCTCGCACTCTCTCAAATCACACTCTCGAGCTCCTCTCCACTCAGCAGCTGCTTGCTGCCTTGCCACCAGGCCTCGGCGCTGAATCACACACAATCAACACAGCCATCAACCCTCAGACTAAGGACATACACAGGTCAGGCTATACCTCATTTGGGGGTGTTAGATGTGAACATTTCAGCGGGAGGTCAGAGGGCTCAAGGCAGATTTGTAATAGCCAAGGGTAAGGGGCTTAGTTTATTGGGTCGGGACTGGCTTCGCACAATTAAACTGAATTGGCAGGAGATTAAGTATGCTCACACTACAGAGGACATGTTGCAGCGCTACAGTGATGTGTTCAGAGAAGAACTGGGCACACATAAGGGCGTGACGGTGAAGCTTCATGTTGACCCCGAGGCAGCGCCACGTTTCTTTAAGCCCAGAGTGGTGCCCTATGCAATGAAAAGCAAAGTGGAGGAAGAGCTGGAACGTTTGCAGGTGCTTGGCATCGTGGAGCCTGTCCAGTTTTCAAAGTGGGCAGCGCCCATCGTTCCTGTTTTGAAGACAGATGGAACCGCAAGGATTTGTGGAGACTACAAGCTGACCGTGAATCAAGTCTCCAAGCTGACGGAGTATCCGTTGCCACGGGTGGACGACCTGTTTGCGACACTGGCTGGAGGTAAGCTGTTCACAAAGCTGGATATGAGCCATGCTTACCAGCAACTACTCCGAGATGAGGATTCAAAACAGTATGTCACAATAAATACACACAAAGGATTATTCAAGTACAATCGCCTAGTGTTCGGAGTGGCGTCCAGCCCGGCCATTTTCCAAAGGACAATGGACACTCTATTGCAAGGGATTCCACATGTAGCCGTGTACTTAGATGACATATTAATCACAGGGGCGACTGAGGCTAGGCACCTTGAAAACCTAGAGCAGGTGCTCAAGAGACTCTCAGACGCAGGGCTGCGCCTGAGACGGGAAAAGTGTGTGTTTATGGCAGAGAGGGTGACTTATCTGGGACATACAATCACCGCAGAGGGGCTCCGTCCAGTTGAGGACAAAGTGAGGGCTATCAAGGAAGCTCCAAGCTCTAAGAACGTCACAGAACTCCACTCATTCCTGGGTATGGTGAATTACTATGGAAAATTCCTGCAGGATCTATCGAAGGTGTTAGCCCCACTGTACAAGCTGCTGCACAATGACACAAAGTGGCAGTGGTGCGCGGAGCAGGAGAAAGCGTTTAAAGAAGAGAAAGAACTCCTTCATTCAGCAAAGCTGCTCGTTCACTGTGATCCAGATAAAGACACTGTGCTCTCATGTGATGCCTCGCCCTATGGAGTGGGGGCAGTCCTTTCACATGTCATGGAAGATGGCTCAGAGAAACTTGTGGGATTTGCTTCAAGGAAACTGACAGCTGCAGAGAAAGGTTACTCACAGTTAGACAAAGAAGGTCTAGCCATTGTTTTTGCAGTAAAGCGTTTCCATCAGTTCTTATATGGGCGTGTTTTTAAGATCTATACTGACCATAAACCCCTGATGAGCCTGTTCAGTGAAAAACGCGGCATTCCGCCGCTAGCATCAGCACGAATCCAACGGTGGGCACTCATCTTGTCAGCCTACCAATACAGCATAGTGTACAGAGCAGGGAAGGACAACGCAAACGCTGACGCGTTGAGTCGCCTGCCATTGCCTGAGACACCGGTCTCAACATATGTGCCTCTGGAGACTGTTTTTTCATTAGAGAAGTTGTCACAGACACCTGTAAAGGCAGCCCAAGTCAAGCAGTGGACAGAGAGAGACCCGGTGCTGTCCAAAGTAAGGACTTACCTGCTACAGGGCTGGCCCAGTGTGGTTGACAGTGAGGAACTGAAACCATATGCCAAACGCAAGACTGAACTCAGCCTGCAGGACGGCTGCATTTTCTGGGGTGCGAGAGTAGTCGTCCCTCCCCCAGGTTGCTGGCAGATTGTGGAAGAGCTACATGAGACCCATCCGGGTGTGTCGCGAATGAAGAGCCTGGCAAGGTCCTATGTCTGGTGGCCAAAGATGGATTTAGACCTGGAGAACGAGGTAAAATCATGCACACAATGTCAGTCTAATCAGCACATGTCGCCACCAGCCCCTTTGCATCCCTGGGTGTGGCCAGACCACCCCTGGTCTAGACTACATCTGGACTTTGCTGGCCCGTTCATGGGGGAGATGTTTCTCATAATGGTGGATGCCCACTCCAAGTGGATAGAAGCAACATAACAGCCCCCAAAACCATAGACAAGCTCAGACAAATATTCGCAATTCATGGGTTGCCTGACACTGTGGTCACGGATAATGGTCCGACGTTCACCAGTGAGCTGTTTGGTGAGTTCATGGAACAGAATGGAATTCGGCATGTTCGTACGGCTCCTTTCCACCCAGCCTCGAATGGACTGGCGGAGCGAGCTGTCCAGACGGTGAAGGAGGGTCTGAAGCGAATGAAGGGTGACACTGTAAGCACCAGACTTTCCCGTTTTCTGTTTAAATACCGTCTGACGCCACAGACCACTACTGCTCGTGCTCCAGCAGAGTTGTTGATGGGGCGCAGGCCGAAGTCAAAGTTGGACCTGCTGCGTCCAGACATAAAGGCCACGGTGATGAGGAAGCAGGAAAAGCAGAAGGAGGGACATGATCAACATGCACAAGAGACAGCTGAAACCAGGTGACAATGTCTATGTGAGAAATTTCAGCTGCAACTCTAGTCAGAAATGGCTACCGGGGGTTATCCTGACGCAGAGAGGTCCTCTCTCATATGTTGTGGAGCTGATTGATGGACGAGTGTTCCGCAGACATCAAGACCGCGTCCGCCTGCGTCATGACATCAGCCCAGAGATCATCAGCACCTCAGTTTCCCCTGGTGAGCCAGCCTACTGTGGGAGTATCAACCGAGGAAAGGTCACTCGGGGGAGTGTCTTCGCCCCCTGGAGAGGAGGGAAAGTTGACTATGGACCCACAGACACCTGCTGTGACCCCGTCACCTGAACCACCCAAAACACCTACACCGGCAGTGCCAGCTACAGCCCCGGAGATGGTGCGCAGGTCACAGCGTGCTCGAAAACCTCCAGACAGACTGATTGTTAGTTAATCACTGTATGTGTTAAATTTAATGGAATGTGCCAGTTGTAAGTGTATATGCCAAATAGAAATGTTGTTAAAGTTAAGGTGTATGAAAGACAATGACACTGAATTAGCTTAATATAACAAGTTGATTTGTATTCGTGGAATGTTGGAATTTAGTGGGGGAGGAGTGTTGTAATGTTTACGATATGTCTTTTGTTATACCACTAGGTGGAGCTCTAGTATAAATTAACACCAGTTTAGCACTTCCGGAAATTCTGTATGCCCGAGTAAAGTACCTGAGTATACCTGTATTGCAACCTCTGCTATTTCATATAAAGCTTCAAACTCGATATAGCATTCTTCGTGGTCCGTGTCTTTGGCTAGGTTAACACACAACCGAGCGTTGCCTGAGCGCACCTCGAGGTTTCACCGCGCGTCCACAACAAAATATGAGAGGGTCAGGTTCTTGTCGCGGGGCGAGGCTCAGGCGAAGAGAAACAGGCAGGGCTCAACGTGAATAGCAAAATACGCTCTTTAATTCAATTCAATTCAGTTTATTTGTATAGCCCAATTTCACAAATTTGTCTCGGAGTGCTTTACAATCTGTACACATAGACATCCCTGCCCCAAAACCTCGCATCGGATCAGGAAAAACTCCCAAATAACCCTTCAGGGGGAAAAAAAGGGAAGAAACCTTCAGGAGAGAACAGAGGAGGATCCCTCTCCAGGATGGACAGGTGCAATAGATGTAATGTGTACAGAAGGACAGGAATGAGGCAAAAGACAAACAACGAGGTCCAAAAAGGGGCAGGCAGAGAATCAGGGTTCAGGGCAGGCAGGGTCGAAACAGGCAGAATCAGGAACACGCACGAAAGACAGGACGGCTGGAAAAAGACACAGAACTATAGACGACAATCCAACAGGAGACAAGGGAAAGTCTGACACAATATATAGGGGGGGGGGGGGAACACAGGTGTACGACATCAGACTAACGAGACAAGAGTGGCTGAGGGCAGGTGCAGGGAATGAAACAATCAAGACAGAGGAGACACGGAGGAGACATAGGAGACACGGAACACAGGAGAAACAGAACAGGGTGTGACAGAGAGGGTATCCACGTGGACGTTCTCCGTGACTCGGGCTTTGCAGAGGGGTTACCGTGCCGATGCCGAGAGAGTTCTGGAGGTCTGGCGGCGATGACGGCGGCTGAAGCCGGATCACCGTCGACGCTTCATGTTTCAAGATGTTGGAGTTGGGTTTTTGTGGAACCTTCTGGAGCTGGTCTGGTTTTCCCCAAAAAAGTGTTGCAACAATGTTCCAGATTAAAGTGAAGAAGACGATGTCGGCTGCAGCCTTCATCGACTGAGACACTAGAGACCCACGTCATGAACAGAAAGACACAAAGCATGAACCAATGATGACAAAGCATAACACAATGATGACCCCCTCATAGAGCTTTTCATGAGGAACATCACAGTAAATTAATAAATATAGAAAGAACATGGGAAGTAAACTTTACACACACACACACACACTCTTCAAGGCACTCAAAGACACTTTACATCACATCATTAAAACATCCTAAAATCTATATCATAAAAGTAACTATTATTACCATAAAAACAGAAAAATCAACAACAAAACACTTTTTAAATAATAATAATAATGCATCTAACTTATATAGCACTTTTCATGGTACTGAAATACACTTTACGTCACATAATTAAAACATTCTAAAATATATACAATAAAAGTAACTATTATTACCATAAAAACAGAAAAATCAACAACAATAAAACATTTTTGGTAAATAATAATAATAATGCATCTAACTTATATAGCGCTTTTCATGGTACTGAAATACACTTTACGTCACAAAATTTAAACATCCTAAAATATATATGATAAAAGTAACTGACATGACCATGAAAACAATCAATGACAACATGTGGAGCGCAGAGAGCACACGATCACACATTAAAAGCAGTTCTGAACAGGTGGGTTTGGATTTGTGATTTTGAAAATGAAAATGTCGGTGCAGCCTCAGATGAGTTTGGGGAGAGAGTTCCAGAGGGGGGGGGCAGATAGAGAATATAATCCCTATCAGATTGTTACAGATTTCCTTCTGGCTGCTGTTATCTGATTTTAAAGCTCACGGTAGCTGGAGACGGAATCTGAAATCTAATATTTTTTTCTGAAGCGTGACTCGACTTGAGGGTTTGGCCAACAAAACAAAAAAAAGCTCCAGCACCGGGAAAAGCCTCGTCATCGCCATCGCCGGTTACAGACGCACACGTATCGTTGCCACGGCGACCCGTTGAGAGTAACAACGACTTGTTAGACGATTAAATGTGTATTTTGAACGACGGTAATGAAGTTACCCGGCCGATGATGTTCAGCAGGCAACGGTTTCGCCAATTCAATTATGAATTACCGTGAAATCTTGTGAACATGTGGTTAGGATTCCTTCCCATGCCACCTGGAAATATCTTTAACTAATTCAACGGCAACCCAGACAATAATTTATCATATTTCACTCTGTATCGCGAGCTTCGTTAGAAGCCTTTACACATGGCGGGTCTGACTTATAAAGGATGCAAAATCTGAAATATTATATGTATCTGGCTTTTATTGTGAAAGTTAAGAAGGTTGAAAGAAGTCTTAAGAGTTCTGCCAACAAGTGTTATTAATATAAAACAGGATTATGGCTGCATTCCTTCGCTCCAACATGTGCTCTTGTTATGAATTTCCACTTCTCGAGCTCGAGACGATGGAGAAGAAGAAGAAGAAGAAGAAGAAGAAGAAGGCCCAACGTTACATAACATGTCCCGGCACAAAACGGAATATAATGGTCCATACAACAAAATGTTTAAATGTTCCGGTTTTAATATATATATATATATATATATATATAATTTAATTATATATATATATATATATATATAAATTAAATGTAATATCTTTGGCTTTTGGATTGTTGATCTCGGGTCCTGGGGAAACATCTTTCACAGCCAAATCAGGGAAAGATAGCAGCTGTCAATCATCCAGCGAGTGGCCCGCCCCCCCATCAAGGGGAGGAGACGCTGACCCCGCCCACCTATAAACACGCATACCACTAATATACCCAAACTGTAGCACATTATGTCCCATGTACACGTCAGACTCAATTAAAATAAAAGAAAGAATTCAATATATCATCCATCCATCAGGGCGGCACAGCGATCAAATTACTGGAGCGCAAGAACAAAATTAAAAGGGAGAGAAGATCAAATTGATAAGAAAAGTCCTTTAATTCACTTCCCAGAGACCCGCCTGTCAAGGAAACCCTAATTGGCGGTGAAGTGAGCCCATTTCTGTCAGAGCGGCTTCTCCTCGCCACCGTCTCTCTCCGTTTACTCGCTGCGCCCACATTTCACTTCGGCTGATTTAATGAAAACTAAAAAAAGAATGCGGCGTGCATTATGTTCTCCAGCCCAGAGGAAGAAGAAGAAGAAGAGGAGGAGGAGAAGGGTTCACACGTGGAGTGCTGGGGGGTCACGTCAGAACCGTCAGATGTTTATAAGTTTGATCGTTTCCCTTGTTAGTGGCTCGTTTTTGCAGGAATTTGTCTTGTGGCAATGTCCCAGAGAGAGAGAGAGAGAGAGAAAGAGAGAGAGAGAGAGGATGTGAGTCACTCTGACAGCGACATAGATCACTACGGGAGTGACACCTGAGCCACATCTGGTTTGAGGAGTGAACCTTTTACCCCGGGCCACACATGGCTTTCATTGGAGATACATGTTGCAGTGGTTTACTCCCTAGAGGCAACAAGCCCCGCCCCCCTTGCATCTGGACGCCTCCCCGGCAGGCTTCACTTGACCCACTTTTAAAGCCCTTGACAGACAGATTTGGGCTCACCCCCGAAATTGCTGTAATGCAATTGTGAGCTAATTACGCAACACCACGAGGAGGAGGAGCCGCGTGTTTCCGGGGGAAACATTAGTGTGCGGCACTCGTCACTGCACGGCAGATCTGGAGAGAGAGCAGAGAGGACGCATTGTTTACACCGTGTTCAAAACACGTGTTACGTCTGGGAACACGCCAGAGCTCCAACGCCGGCGTTCATCCTCTCATCTCACTGCTGGCGAGAAGGAAAAGAAGCATTTACTTATTAAAATGTTGAACTGTCCCTTTAAGACAAAGGAAGTCGGATTGTGCATCAGCAACTGAGACGAACGGCGACGTCATACCGGTAGTGACCAGAAGGGGGATTATTTATATCTATATGTGTTAGATTGGTTCTAGATGTTCTACCTTTGACTTCATAGTGATCCAACTTGGTTCTAGATGTTCTAACTTTGACTTCATATTGATCCAATGTGGTTCTAGATGTTCTACGTTTGAATTCATAGTGATCTAACTTGGTTCTAGATGTTCTACATTTGACTTTATAGTGTTCTAACTTGGTTCTAGATGGTCTACATTTGTGATCCAATGTGGTTCTAGATGTTCTACCTTTGACTTCATAGTGATCCAATGTGGTTCTAGATGTTCTACCTTTGACTTCATATTGATCCAATGTGGTTCTAGATGTTCTACGTTTGACTTCATATTGATAAAATGTGGTTCTAGATGTTCTACCTTTGACTTCATAGTGATCCAACTTGGTTCTAGATGTTCTGCCTTTGACTTCATAGTGATCTAACTTGTTTCTAGATGTTCTAACTTTGACTTCATAGTGAACTAACTTGGTTCTAGAGGTTCTACCTTTCACTTAATATTGATCCAATGTGGTTCTAGGTGTTCTACCTTTGTCTCGGATCTGACAGACAAAAAAACAAACCGTCAAAGTCTCATAAATGTGTCTGAAGGACGATAAAGACACGGCATCGCACTCATCTACAACCTCTCTCTCTTTACTTTAACGGTTCCAAAGATCTACGAGCACTTGAACGCCTCCCCCCCCCCCGAGCCTCGAGAGAAAGAGTGTGTCTGTCCCTCATAACTTGCCACAGCAGAACATTACCGTACGAGTCCTATCCGTCAGAACTTGAGTCGCTCCGAGCAGCTCAACAAAAGATCTGTCGCTGAGGACTTTATACTCGGCACGGTGACAATGATTGATCCACCTGCTGCTGAACTTTGGACCTCCATAATGTGCACACACACACACACACACACACACTCAAGAGCTTTCGCTTATTTTAACCTTTCCACAACATCACATGAGCCTTCTTCTTCACCCGCTTCGAGAATAAAGGCGGCAATCGGTAGTTCACGGCGGCGTGTTCACGGCGTATTGACTCCTCGGAGCTGGTGGTCGAAGTGTATCGGGATTGGTTGAGGACAACCCGGCGTTCTGAATGAAGTGGCGTTGAAGTTGCGGCGCGTGTGAGAACCGGAGCAAAACCCGACCGCAAATGTTTATTTTCCGGCGCTGAACCCCGGCAGTCGTGTCTCATTCTGAAAAGGGAAGTTCAGAAAAAGCCTTTTTGTTGAAGTCTGCCATCGGAAGCCTCGACGTGTGTTTTTCACATTAGCTTTTCTTCATTTGATATAATCAAGGTCTTCGTGTATTCACGACCGCCGCACAATGTTGTTTTTGTCGGTCGGTTTTATTCCATTCATCTCAGGCGGATGACTAATACTCCGGCACGCATTGTGACATTGACAGATATTGGTACTGCGTGAACTAGATTTAATCTTCCGAGCACTTCCCCATTGGGCCGTTTTTATTACCACGTTTTTTTTAAACCTTCAAGGTTGCACTCAACTTTCCATCCTGCATATCATCATCATTGCAAACCATCAATTGTTATTATTGTTACTCATCAATCGTCAAATTGTTCCTTTTCTCAGTTGATTGAAGACGATTGTTGTTTTTTTCCGACCAACTTTCCAACATATAATTATGTAGTCATGGAAAAAAGTGAAAGGAGTTTAATGAAATTTATCGAGCTCATCATGGATTAAATTTTTTTTTTAATCTTTGTTGATTCACATGAAATCTATCATTTCAACCCTGAAGGTTAAATAATCTTGTTTACAAAAAAAAATGTAATCCACTCATTCCCGCACAGCCACCGAATTTTAGGGTTAAGCATCTTTCCCAAGGACGCGTCAACATGGACGGGGGAGAGCCGGGGAATCGAACCGCCGACTTTCTGATCGGAAGCCGACCCTCTCCCTGATCCACAGTGCCACAGAAAACTGGGAAACTTGTGTTGTTGGTGATCTAACATGGTCTTCGTATCGCTCCTTGAGGGACTCCCTCCAGCTCGGAAGTTCTCTCCTATGACTCGGTAGTTGAAGGAATCCAACACTGACGTATGCTGATGACTCTTTATTATTTATTCAGTCCAGTAAACTAATGTAACAGCTGTTTTAATTGGAATACAATGTACTTCTCTTCGGCTTTACTCCTTTATCCAGGCTTAAAGGGGACATATTATGAAAATTCCACTTTTCTAGTGGTTATATACGTTAATTTGGGTATCTGGCATGCAGGCACGTGCACAGACATTTTGGGGGGCAGGTGCCCAAACCCAAAGAAATGGGCACCCAATGCCAACAAAATAAATTCTGACAGAGTTGAAGCATAAGCAGCATTACACTGATGAAGCAATACATCCTCGACCTGCGTTTCCTCTGGGCAGCATCAGACCACTAGCTTACATGTTCTTTATGAATAAAGATGAATTATTATATAGCAACAACAGTACAAGCGTTCTGATTGGCTAATGGCCACGTATCACACACCTCCTGGTCTGATACCAATCCGTATTTCCCTCTTACGTCATTTTCAAAATGAGCGATATTGATAGACATCAACAGCCAAGAGCAGTGGTCCTCAAACTAAGGCCTGCGGGCCGGATACGGCCCGCCTCCACATTTGGCCCGGCCCTACCAGAGAGGCCTTATGATTTTTTTTTCAGTCTGGCCACGCAAATCCTAGACTAGCCCGTTAAATAGAACGGAATAAGAACTCTCTCTCTCTATTTCTCTCTTTTCTCTCTCTCTCTCTCTCTCTCTCTCTCTCCTCTCTCTCTTTTCTCTCTCTCTCCTCTCTTTCTCTCTTCTCTCTCTTTTCTCTCTCTCCTCTCTCTCTCTCCCTCTCTCTATTCTCTAAACATAACTAACGTCAGTAAACAGCTGGACAAGGCTTTGAAATCACGGATTTCGGGAGTTTTTGTTTGTTTATTTTTTTAGGAAATGTCGGGCCAGTTGTGACGTCATGTTTTCAGCAGCGCTAATGTTGTGGTTGATTTATCACAAAACAACGTCAGGGGACAAACACCGTCATGACCTGTTTGTCTGATGCTGCGGGTCAGAGAGGGAGGTGCACCCGTTTGGTGGCGCGAGGAGCACTGCGCGGAGGAGGAAGTGGAGGAGGGAGGAGCGCGGCGGGGGGAGGGAGAGGGGGGGTGGCTCGTGAGCGCCGCGGAGCATGTCGGGGCGAAATTCTCACACAAACTCAAATAAATGCTCCGTCGGATATTAAAACACATTTGGGGGGACTTGACAGAGAGAGTCATTTTTATTCTTAAATACTGATGAATGAAAAAAGTGGGCTCCAGCAAAAAGTGCACTTTTCTCATCCAGGGTAAAAGGGCTGGTGCTTGAGCACCACTAGGGCTCTATCTGTGCACGTGCCTGCTGGCATGTCTCCCAACACAAAAACGCTGGGGGAAAACAACTCACGCGGCTTGTTGTGGTTCCTCTATATCAGAAACGATATGCTTGAGTGCGTCAAACGGGATCACCACCAACGTCTACGTAGATTTTGAAGCACGCCCATGTAGGGAGTCTGGCTACATGGCCTTGGACCGCCCCCCACCACAACTTTGCAGGTAAAGTTTATTTGAAAGTTGTGTTCATATTACAGACATGAGTCATCAAATAAGTCATAAGTCATCAAATACAACGATTTAATAAGTAAACAAGGTTTAAACGCTAATTAATGGAGGTAAAGACGTTACCCCCGCCCCTGCTTGGTCACTTACTGTCGTCAGATAACACTTTAGTTTACAGATGGAACTTTACTCATGTAGCATTTATATCTTTATGGCGTTCCCGTTACTTGCATTTACACAAACACTTTCACAAACAGTAACTTACATAAACACACTGTATTTGCTACATACTCATACATGCACAAACTATTCACGTACTCGAATCTCTAGCACCACGATGCTCTCAAAACCGCTAACAAGACTGAGACCTTAGCCAATGTACAACATTTTTTTTTTTCGAAGTGACATTCAGAAACGTCCTGTTGAGCCCTAACTTCTCCAACTTGTTCGGGAGCCTCTTCTTGTTCAGGGTCTGACTCTGGTTCAAAACGATATGGTTGCATGACGCTGTCTTCATCTGCAGTAGCCATATTTCTACAAAGGTAATGGCTAGCTGGGCAGACAGCAGCTCGGCGAGCGCATCTCGTGGAGGAGGGGGGAGCTGGCTCATTAGCATTTAAAGGAACAGGCACTCAAAACAGGTTAATCTGTGGGGAGGTGTTTTTGACAGTGTAAAAAGGGTGCTGTTTGAAATGATTCTTGTGGTATTTTGACCAAAATATGTTACAAACATTTCATTAAGACCCCAAGGAACCATATCAACTTGTGGAAAAATGGGCATAATATGGGCCCTTTAAGAAACCAACAGTGACCATACATACAGTTTAGTTTAATTTATTAACTGGACCCCTGTTAGCTAACGCCTCAGTGGCCGCTAATCTTCCCGGGGCCCACAGAAAGGAGACGACATGTAATGCATACAAACGTGACGTGAAACAAAGTTTAAAAAAAGTATGAATAATAAAAGGTGCAGTCGAGGACCAGGATGTATATTGTGCAGTACATCAGTAATTTATACAGAGAAAGATCAGATGAGGGAAAAGGGATGGAAAATGTCAAGGAGTTAATATCAAGTGGTTGATGCCTTTAATTGTTTTTTAAATGACAATTTATTACCTGTATGAGATACATGATGAGGTAGTACATTCCAAGCAGTAATTGCACGAAAAATAACTGCAATTGAAGAGGTTTGTTGTTGGAGGTTTATGTCACGTGACCTAAGCTAGCGTTCCCTGTGTGATGCTTCTATCTGTTACATGTATATTGTAACTGATTGAAGATGTCTGTTTAAATATTACCTTTCTTTTTTGATATATATGCAGTCTGGATATTCCAGTTGGAAAGGCGAAACCTTGCAGGTGACAGCCGAGCCGGTCGATCGCCCTGGACCTGACCTCGGTGACCTGACCTCGGTGACCGTCGGCACGAAATCTTTAAAAACCCACGTTTGAAGTTTACTTTAAAAAAAACAACCCCGTGCACGTTGACAAACTGACTCTCCGACCCCGGCGGCAGAGCGAGCCGACAGTTGGAGCTCGGCTCCTCGGTGAGCGGGCCCTCATGCGATGCTCGGAGGAGCCACACGGGGAGGAGGCCTGAGCTCTCGGACCGCACGGCACCGACGTTTCATTTCAGGCTGAATCGATTGGGGGTTCCAGATGAGTGGAATAAAAGCCTTCCTCGCCGCAGACTAACCACGCTAACCCTCCATGTCGCCTCTCACTATCGCCCCCCCTCCCCTCTTCCATGCTCTTCCGTGGGAGCGAGCCCTTCGGCCCGGCTCTCTGCCAAACGCCATTTGGCTGTGGATAACATTCTTTGGAATTCACACGCATCTGAAGGAGACATGGCAGGGCCGATTCCTCAGCCCTCCGGGGGTTGTTCTCAGCGCTCGGGGGGGGGGGTCGGTCTTTGGTTCGGCCAACGGGGAGGGCTTGGCAAAACCGTCGAAATCAACGGGGAAGACATGACATCACGGCCACGTTTGTGAATGTTCCGATTGTCACTGACTCTCAACGTGGCTTTGCAGATCTTTAAAGGCGGGGTGGTAGGGGGGGGGGGGGGGCGAAGGCCATCTCTGGCTTTTATTTCTCTTTCTCTTCCTCTCCGTCTTTCTTATCTCTCCCTCTGTCTCCACCCCTGGCAGAGCCGAGTTGTTAACCGGATCACAGACTGAAGGAGAAAGAATGATTTCATTTAGGCCGGCGGGGGCATTTTTCTGCAAGCACCGCCCGAAATTGTACAGGCCCTTGTTGGCAGAAAGGAGGGGGGGGGACTGGGGAGGGCTACAATAGCTGCACAGTCTGACTGTGCTTCTCTGACAAAAGGATGCAATGTGGACGGCAATGTGGACGGGGGCTTTGAGGCGTGAATGAAATGCTTGTGTCATGTGTCAGATATGTTCCAAGAGAGAAAATGGAAGTCATTTAAATGTCTCTGTGCTGGTTTATTTCAGGGGATGACAGGCTGTTTGGCTAAATTAGATATAAAAAAATAAAGCACCCGGCGGAATATAAAACGTCCGACGGCTGCCACCGACGCAGAGATTGCGACGCGTGAGGCTTCCGTTTGTTTCACGGTGCCAATAAAATGCGGTTTTAGGCAAACTCCTCTTGGCATCTTCTCATTATTTGTGTTTGTTTGTGCACACGTCTGCATGTGTTTCCACTTTTGTTGTTTAGCAAATCAAAACGTTGCATGAAAAGAGGATGACAGACTATTGGATGGACTTTGATAACTACTATAAAATCAGGTATATGATGCTACTGGCTCCAGAGCACTGCTGCACACATTACTCCTGAGATCAAGACACATGAACATAACCGCACCCCCCACACCCCATTCCCGCTATAGCCACCTTGGCTCCTTGTTAGGTTTTTTTTTTGCGTATTGATTTTATAATTGTCCTGCTGACTCTAAAGTTTTAAATAGCCTTGTGCCAAAAAATGTCGACCGACCTCTTGACCCCTGCCAGAAAGCAGAAGGGAACTAATTGAGGGCACATTAAATTAAAATGTCTAATTTCCTGATCCTTTGGTAATTTTGTTGCAAACTATTTGCAGAACTCGTAACGTGTCATCATCTTGGTTAAACTGCATCTTTGGCAACATTTTTAAAAAAAATCTTCAAATAAACATGCAACGGAATAAGATGTCAAAGAAGTGTTTTTGTTGTGTGTGTGTGTGTGGGGGGGGTATTAAAAACGGCCTATTTTGTAAAAAAACATTAGGACAAACACTTCAAAATGAAGCTGTCCAAGGGTCAGGATGATGAAAGGAGGAGAGGAAGAAGAGGGGGAGGGATGAAGGACGAGGAGGTAAGGAGGATGTGTGAAAGGGAAGATGAGGAGGAAGAGGAGCAGGAGGAAGAGGCTGTGTGAAGCCTCGCTGTGTCTTCCTGTAAGAATGCGCCCTCTGAACTGGATGACACGTCCAGACAAAACAATCTGTGTGAGACACAAAGACGGTTGACGGGAAGTGTTCCGGTGTGAGCGTTGTGTGAGCGTTGTGTGAGCGTTGTGTAACCGCGTGTGACAAAGAGATGGACAGCGAGAGGAAAAAAACACACAGAAAAAACACGTCCGCACGGCGTTGGCAGGACTTTGATCTCGGGCTTTCTAAAACAACGTTTTTTCACCGGTTCATTTTAACCGACGTTCTTCTGCAAACTGCAGATCACACGGATGAAGAAAACCCGTCTTCTGATCACGGAAAAGAAAAAGAAAAGGCAATTAACAGGTGTCCGATGCGATTGTGCAAAAAGTGACTCGGTAACCACGGCAACACGTCGGCGTGTAAGTGCGGGGAATTCTCCCGCCCCCCCCGCGACACATCAATCAAATCATCGCGGCTATACTTAGGCGCGGCGCTGCTTTGAGCCGACACGTCTAAGTTTTGCGCGGCGACGTGCTAACGTCTGCTAATCAGCACCAAACACAACGAGCAGCTGAGGCCGACGGGAACGACGGTAGTTTTTTTCTCCCGGGGGATGTGGTCGGAACTCAAAGTATCGGTTAGGAAAAAAGAAAGAAGTGAAAAAAACAGTTTGGGTCTAACCTTGGTGCGAGACACACACACAGAGTGAGATGTCGGTGTGGCTATAAATGAGCTCTCATCTGTGCACGTTGGAGAGCGTCGTACTTCTGCTAAAGTGGCAAAAACACGGAGGCTGAAACATGCAATTTTTATGCGGCGCGTCTTCACGGCCCGACGCTCTCTTTCAGTCGCACTCGGTGTGATTTTACAGATGATACACACTCAGCCGAAATGGGGCAGCGAGTGCATGTCGCCCCTTGCGTTGTGGTGCTAAGTCATTCTTTGGCTTGTCCCCCCCCTCCTCCTCCCCCCTCCCCCTCATGCTCCCTAGTGAATGGTTCCACTGAAGCAATGGATGCATTGTGTCAACAAAAAAAAGCAGGCCGGATATGGGCCTCTTGTGTCAGCCGATGCACCAGCCACAGGCTTGTGTGTGTGTGTGTGTGTGTGTGTGAGAGAGTTTAGGCTTGTTGCCTGAAGGTGTTTTTTTGTGTGTCTTCGCGAAGCGCATGGCAACCGCATGACGAGCATCAGCCAGCTTCAGTCCCGCATTGATTAAAGAGCACATTCCTGATCAATAGCATAATGGAAATCATTCATATGTCTCCTGATGAATGTAGGTATCATAAAGACCAATTAGAGCCCGCTCCCTTTGCTAGTTCTTTGGTTTTAAAGCGAAGCATTTTCTTTCCGCTTCCTCGTGATCATTTAAATGGAGAAGGACTGCGGGCAGTATTCTGTGAGCTCATCACAAACACAAAAGGACAATGAAGCAAAATGTCATTCTCAATTTCATCCAACGTGCACAGAAGATTCTCCTCCTCTTCGCCGCAGCAATCGTGCGATCTCTTTTCCTGTTCCTCAAGCTTGACGATACACGACCGGCGCTTCCAGAAAGACAACTTTCATTTCTTTGTCGCGTAACTTCCGCATTTAATTTACGTAAAACGAAAGAGTGAAGACACAGAAAATGAGGAATAACGGTTGTGTGAGAAACAATGACCTCAATGTAGACGCTGGCGGTAAAATTAGCAACACAAACAGTTAGCGCTAGCATTAGCAGCTCACGCTAGAAAGCCAACTTTCCTTTCTTTGTCGCGTAACTTCCGCTTTAAATTTATGTCAATGCCGACGCAACGTCTTACGAACGGAAGCGACTCGGATCCCGTGACGACACAAAAAATGTAGAATAACGGTTGTGTGAGAAAACATTGACTGCAATGAAGACGCTGGCGGTAAAATTAGCAACACAAACCATTAGCGTTAGCGTTAGCAGGTAACGCTAACTGTTTGTGATGCTAATTTGCCTTGTGCTCCTCCAGTTTGAAGACAATATTTGACGCCTTGAGCTATTTCATTTAAAATCACACTCAATTAAAGTATTGTTGATTAAAATAAACTATGTGTGCATCAGTGATGGGCTACAGACCGCGCCACCAACAGTTTTGGCGAACAATCGATGCTACATGGAAACTAGCTCTCCCAAAAGGTCATCCATTGCATCGCCGCCCTTATTACTGTTGTTTGTACACAAATAGACCCATAATGCACCACCCACCGTGCACCACGAGCACCGACTACAGTTGGAGGTGCATGTGCGTTATCCAAGTTCCTGCAAATGGAGGCTAGAGCCAGAGCTAGCAGCTAGCGACGCTGCTAATAAACCAGTAGCTTTAGGTCCAAGTGCAGCTGCAGAGCATCACAAAGACGGCTCGTCTGGATGAACACGACCACAGCCCTTTTAATAAGATGTCCAAATAAAGCACACCGGCATCTAAACGCTGGGCGCATTAACCTCGGGGCCCCGTCGGGCCCTCCTGCTCCTCTGGGCCGCTTCACATGTTCAATCAATGTCGAACACGTCCACGACCAAGTGCTCCATTCATTACCGGACGTTAGAAGTAACGTTACACCTCGGCTTTAAGCAAGGTCATCGACCCGAGGGGGGGGGGGGCGGTTAATGAGAGAAAAATGATATAATTTGCTGCATCGCTCCCTTTTTCTTTTGTAAGCTGACCCCGAAAACCAGACGAGGGTCTCCATCTTGACCACGTCAGCTATCGATTTCCACTGAGGATAATGACTTTTTATGTCCGTAATATACGAGGGGTGTGTTTGATGTCGGTCCGATCTGTTTGCTCACCGCGGCCCACTTTCATTGCCGTTGTCAGGGGACTCATATTGTGGAAAGCTATAGAAGCGAGACTCTCTGTGGACATCGCACTGCCGGCTTTTTCACCTCTCATCTCAGAGAGCGGCTTAACTCCCGAATAGCTATGCTGCTTTAAGGCTTTACAGTTCATCTTATCCATGTCTATTTGTGTTAATCACATAACAGTTGTTAATATAAAAAGGTGCGATTTCTTCATTCGGCATCTTATTTACAGCCACTGGGTTTGTGAAGAAATGTAATAAGAGAAGCATTTCACTCCGTTTAATTACATTCCTGTGGCCGTCTTATTTTGCTTTAAAGTTGGTAACTGTGAGAGAAAAAATGACTGGAATAGCAACGCTGAAATAATAATAATGTTTTCTCATTGTATGTTTCAAAGATGCATCTCTTCTATTATATGTGCAATATCGTACATCAATCACGAAAGTAATCATTCCAGGGACAGGGGATTTGTTCCATCTATTATCTGGGTGCTTTGACTCTGACCTTTGACCCCCTGGCTCATCGCTTGCTTCTTATTCTACTCTTCGCAATCATTTTGAGAAGCTCTGGACGAGAGCTTGAACCGAAATAATTGGGCAAAAAAAGGCAATATTACGATCAATAGAATGGCCTACATTATCTCTGCAATTAAGAAAAATACTACATTACATATCATATTAATTATTGTTCCCATATTTTAATTTGATATATCTATCTATCTACCTACCTACAAACCAAAGCCCAAATAGTACCTACCATTCAACAAAAGCTGAAATAGTACTTTCCAACCAACCAACCAAACCAACCAACAAAAGACGAAATAGTACTTACCTACCTACCAACCAAAGCCAAAATAGTACTTACCAACCAAACCAACCAACAAAAGGCGAAATAGTATCTACCAACCAACTCCAAAATAGTACTTACCAACCAACTAACCAACGAAAGACGAAATAGTACCTACCTCCTACCAACCAAACCAACCAACCAACAAAAGAAAGATGAAATAGTACCTACCTCCTACCAACCAAACCAACCGACAAAATAGTACCTACCTGGGGCAGCATCTGGATAATGAGGCTGCAGCCTGGCTCAGCACCCACACTTGACCAGTGGAAGAAAAAATAAAAGATAAAGTAACCCCACCCGCCCGCCCGCCCCTCCCTAGCAGGGTTAATGGACGCATGGATTTTCCTTTCTTTTTTTTTGTCGTCCAATTTATCTCATTCTTATTGGCATTAGCCTTTCGCCCCGCTGCTCCGGCGTGGAGGAGGGGGGGGGGGCGAGCGAAACGAGAGACGGTAATGAGATTGCGCAGACGTTGCACCGCGTAGTATTTCTGATGATCATATTACATTTTCGTCGATAACTGAGAGAACATATTAAATCAAGGCCCCCCCCCACCGGATTGAGTGGCGCGATTACGTGACCCACTTTTATGTGCTTTGTTAGAGCGAAGGTGTATGTACACGCGTTCGGCACGATTATTTTCGAATCAACCCGTGTGATTAGAGCGCCGCTCGATAACATCAGCTCGGCGGCGACGACGATTCGGAAGAGACGCCGACAAAAGGGAAACATCGGAATCAAGGCGGGTTTTAATCACATTGTTCTTCTCCTGTTCATCTTTTCAAATCCACCATGATCTTGATAAAAGATTGTTATCTCATGGAATATTATTACGGGATCCAAAAAGGTGCCGGCAGCCATAATCCTGTGTGAACTTACATTTTTTGTGTATGTATTTTTATCTTCTCAAATGAAAATTGCGACTATTTTCTGTGTTTTTATTATTTCATAATGTGCTTGAAATACATTCTCCGAGCTCTTAGACGTGTTTTTGAAGGCCGGTTGTTGGTGTACTTTTGGACGTTGGACTTATTAAAAAATATTTGGATCACACCCGTCGGGAAACAATCTTATGCACAATGGTGCTTATGTTTTTTAAGCAGATATGGATTCAAGCGGAGACAAAAACATGTTGAGAAGTTTGGAAACCAACATAAAAATGGACTTTACAAGGCTTTTCTGGAGTTTATGAAATTATTTGGATCACATATTCTCAGTTTAACTTGATCTTTATCTGCAAGTGTGCAGAAATATCAAATGATTACGGTATTACTGGTCATGCAAATGATTATTTTTGCGAATAAAGCTTAACTATTCCGCCTTACGTGTGTTGAAATACTTCAGCCGAGGATATGAAACGCTCTCTAATATTTCACATGTGTTTAAACGTAGCCGTAAAGTCAAAGAAATAGAAGCAAACCTCCCACCTTTACGCTTATTAAAGATGCACTTTTAAAACACTATCACACAAACCAATTAACATTTTAACGGCGCCTTCATTCAAACGCCCTCGGTCGTGAATACGGGATTTTAATTCTCTCCGTGTGGCGCTTTCTTTTTTTTTTTTCAGCGACTCGACCCGCCGGTACTTTATCGTCCGTCCAATAAACGCCTCCGCTATCCGTCACCTGCACCGCGCACATGGACACATGGAGCAGGTGATAGCTAGCGGCGCTTTACGGGCACATTACCGTAATAATTCTGGAGTGTGTGTGTGTGTGTGTCGAGTGGCGTGTTGTCCCCCCCCCCCCCCCCCCCCCATGTTCACAGCCACTTCCACTCGGAGTGGATTTAGAGCCGCTGGGAATTAAGTGTGCGGGATGACATCATCAAGCAGCTCCTGTGTGTGTGTGTGTGTGTGTTCTCCGTATGTCCATGTGTGTAACTGGTGTGTTTAACGTGCCGAGGCATGTGTGTGTGTGTGTGTGTTTTTTATAAAGCCCCGGCTCTTAAAAGGTGTGTAAATTCAGACTCGGGGCTCCATGACATCATGACGGATGAGTTAATCATATCAAAGTTTCATTGGGATGAGTCACATGGGCGCTAGAAACCTGCTGGAATCCCCCCCCCCTCTGAAGGCGGGACAGCATGTTATATCCCCCCCCTCAATTAGAAGCAAGCGCACTGCGTAGATAAGACATTAAAGTAATAAATATAGCGGTGAGACGTCAGCAACTGAGAGATCAGATCGTTTCCTCCAGCTGAGCGACCACTTTATGAGGTACAGTAGAGTCAACATGGCGGCTCGACTCTCAGCTTCATGACGTTTAGGAACGTTCACTTTGTGTTCATTTATTTCCATGTTGGTTATCGGGGACGTGCTTATTAAAGGTGGCGTCGTGCCGGGCCGTGTATGTACATATATATATATATATATATAAAGATGTGATACTTGTATCAGTCGTTCTTTATGAAGTATTTACAAAGTCACGTGATTGAACTTCTTGACTGGCAGATCAACTTAAGAACTAATTTAAATGTGTTATTGAACGTTAGGTTTGGTGTTCTATGTTCTTCTATTTGTTAAAATTCTCTATCCATCCAGAATGAAATAAAACAATTCAGTTGGTCCAATCATTTCATTTAGGTGGCATAGTATGATTTGAATGGGCAATCCACCTGTCTAACCTACAGGTCTACCTGTTTACCTGTCTAACCTACGTGTCGACTTGTCTAGCTTCCTAGCCTAACTGTCTACCTTCCTAACCTACCTGACTGACCTAACTGTCTACCTGTTAACCTGTCCGACCTACCTGTCTACCCTACATGTCTACCAGTCAACCTGTCTACCCTACATGTCTACCCTACTTGTCTACCAGTCAACCTGTCTACACTACATGTCTACCTGTCTAACCTATGTGTCGACTTGTCTACCTTCCTAACCTACCTGTCTACCCTACATGTCTACCCTACATGTCTACCCTACATGTCTACCAATCAACCTGTCTACCCTACATGTCTACCCTACATGTCTACCCTACTTGTCTACCAATCAACCTGTCTACCCTACATGTCTACCAGTCAACCTGTCTACCCTACATGTCTACCCTACCTGTCTACCAGTCAACCTGTCTACACTACATGTCTACCTGTCTAACCTATGTGTCGACTTGTCTACCTTCCTAACCTACCTGTCTACCAGTCAACCTGTCTACCCTACATGTCTACCTGGCGACCTGTCTACCTGTCTAACCTACGTGTCGACTTGTCTACCTTCCTAACCTACCTGTCTACCCTACATGTCTACCCTACATGTCTACCAGTCAACCTGTCTACACTACATGTCTACCTGTCTAACCTACGTGTCGACTTGTCTAGCTTCCGAGCCTACCTGTCGTCATACCTAACCATTTGTCGTCCTATCCAACCTACCTGTTGACCTGTCTGACTTACCTGTCTAGGTGACTGTGGGTCAGTGGTCAGCAGGTCTGTCTTTCAATCAGGGGGTTGGCGGTTCAATCCCCGCCCGAGTCAATGTGTCCTTGAGCAAGACACTTAACCCTGACGCTCCCTGTAGCGGTGTCTACTGTATGAGTCTAAGTCTCTTTGGATAACAGCTCCACCTGAAGGTGACGTCTACCTGCTGGAGCCGAGAGACGAGCTGTCGACTCTCGGATGGTTTTCGCTTGGATACTTTTTGTGAATCCAGCTCATTATATTCTGGAGTAAATACGTGTTTAATTAATCCATTCCAGGTTTAAAGGTTATCTATGCATCCCAACACACAGGCCTGTGAGCAGAGGCTCCTCCCCCTCCGGCTGCTGTCAGAGCGCCACTGGTCTCCAAACACATTAGTTTATGTCGCCGCCATGAGACCAATTCACTTCTAATTGGAAAGCGAATGTATTGCACTGCATTACATCACATAACGACGGAGGGGTTATTGCTGCGGTGCACTAACGTGAGATAGGTTTCTCTTTTTAAAATTCCTTTTACCACAAAAAATACCTGATTTTAGAGTCCGATACGAGGGTTTATACACAGCTAGTGGATGCAAACATAATAATGGAGTTCCCAAACCAATCGTCGGGCCCGTGGAGACGGAGGCAGCCGGCGGCCGCCTCGTATCCACATCCTGTCCGACTGCATTCACATTCCACCCCGGGCATGAAATCCGCCTCCGTGAACATTGAGCACATTTTCCTGAATATTCACTTCCACTGAGATTTGATTGTTTTTTCTGGCATCGTCACACAGACATGTTTTTATTGTACGTGCACCATCGCTCTCTCTGCCGGTTCCCATTAGGCATCGGGGCGGCAGACTTTGAATTTGATGCGGAGATAGAAGAAGAAAACACACATCACAGATCTGATTGGCTTCCTCCTGACAATCCAATTCACCCGCGTGTGAAGGTATTCTGTCATTCCCATGTCAGCGGGACAGAATCCTGTGGTGAGATATGTACTTTAGGTTAAAGAAGAAGAAGATTTTTATTTATTTATTTTGTCTTAAAGGGAAATAACTCTGGTGTCTTTCACCGCTGCACTCAGAACAGATCAAGCGAAAGATAAAGAAACATTTTTCTCCATAATGTCGCCCCGAGCGATCACACACCGTTCAGCATTTGAGAAAAGACAAAGTCACCCTGAGGCACATCAAATTAAGTTGACATGTAATAAATGAGTATTGCGCAACAAGAAGCTGTTGTGTCGTAAGGCCTTAAACTCTTCTGAATGATGAGCTTTCAAGATTTATAATTGTAAAAATTGGTTATTTTTAAAAATGTAAAAATGGATCACTCCTCTTCGTTTTTTGAGGAACCTTTATTATTCATGATTTTTGGGTTTTCATGTTGCATGTCTTCTCTAATGGATATATATAATGTTTTTTAAATATATTTTTTATATTATATGTATTATATATAATACATTATATATATATATTCCAATGGATATAATGTATATATCTAATATAATGTGTATAAATATATATATATATATAATACATATAATACACAACATATATTATATGTATTATATATATATTATACATATATATATATAATGCATATAATATAAAAATATATTATATCTATATATATATATATATATATATTATATGGCCAAAGTGGCAAAACCTCCTGTCTGCAAAATGATCCAGGAAAAGTGGGCAGAACCTCTTATATGCCCTGTGAGTATTTTTCTTTTTTTTTGCAGGGGTATTTTTTCGATTATAAATTGGGCATCCTTAAAAAAAATAGCATTCTGAAAGAAAACAAGTTTATTTATTTGTTATTCCTTAAAAAACAGAAAAGAAAGGTGCAATCCTCCGATGAGGAGGCGCTGCCCTTCGACCATCGATGTGCTGCGAGCCGCTCGGAGCTCGATTCTTCAAACACTAAACAAGTCCACGGGATGTATATCTGATGGATCTGGTGGATCTGGCCTAGCGCAGCACATCTCGGCTCCCGGCTCCGAGCCTCCCCGGGCACGTAAACAAACCCTTCACAATTTATACACTCATGCAATACACCCTGACCTCGCATCGCTCACTCTCCTCCTGCCAGCATCTGCTGCGCCTGTGAGTCAGCCTCCTCCTATCAGGCCGCCGCGGCCCGAGTCACTCCGGCATCCAGGAAAGAGTGTTCGGCAGAGATCACCCCACACACACACACACACACACACACACACCGTGAGCTCAGCAAGAACTGCTGATCTCATCCCGGCTGCACTTTTGTTTCCAGTAACAGTCGAGGTAGAGTGTTTCAGTTTCGGCTGTGTGTGTGTGTGTGTGTGTTTCCTGTTCAACTCATCCAAAGTTATCTTTGAGGGTGTATATATATATATATATATATATACGAGTGAAGAAAAGATAAGTAACATAGCTTGCGTCACCACTCTCATAAGTGTCTGGTTATTGTTTTTATTGTTGGAAAAAGGAGGCAGATCTTTCTTTTTTCTTTCCTCCTCATCATATGTACATCCATGCACTCAAAGGACTGAATGCAGTGCGTAGCCTTGCAAAGCCATCTGAAAAGATATACACGCTTTGTGTAAAAGGCTGAAAAGCCACTGGCGCTCAACTGGGAATATAAAGGGATTCACATGCCAGGAGACTTTTATTAGCAATGTGGGAGTCGGTAAACCATTCCAACGAGAAGCTTTTCATAAGACGGTTAAAAAATCGACGCGCAAAGACGGAAAGAAAGAAAAAGGGAGGGACGGAAGAGCTGGACAGGTACCCTGAGCTCACTTAGAGGGGGTGTGGTTCCATCTGTGACGCCCGTGTGGAGGCATAGACGTTGCACAAGTCCATTTTTAGACACGTGTGCCGGGAGGTTGAGCTCCGGCTGCCACGACCCAACTAGGACTTGTTTACGGGAGCTCTCGAGTTCTGATGCTACGCAGATGTACTCCCAACCACGACGCGCCATCGTCTCCCTCAGTGGACGATAATCATTAACCCCCCCGGCACAGAATCGGACGCAAAAGAGAGAGAAACCAGTCGAAGTTTAAACCGTCCATTTCACTTTGTGTGTGTGTGTGCAGTTGGAGTAGACGCCGGTCCCTGAAGTATTCCTCCTCCACTGTACATTTCCTTTTCCAATGTTTCCCCCCCGAGTGTTCAGCATGAAAGTTGTGTTCAAGGAGATGTCGTGCTCATGTTCGGTGTGCTAGAGCGAGCTTTAAATGTTTAAAAACTCAGTTTTACTCTACTCACCGCGACTGTCTCTTTAAGGAAAACTCTTAAGAAGCCAAGTCTTGTATGGCAATCCCAACGTCCCCGAGGCCCAGAGCCCAACGGACGTCACCTGGTAAATGGTCAGTGTACCCGTGTGTGAGACATGTTACCGATGTGAATCGGACACGTATCACGTTGCTATTTAATTTTTTATTTGAAATGTCTTTCAGGCTCTTGCCTCACAAGAAGAGAAATAATCTATTGGGATGCGACATAGAACACAAGTTTCTCTGGGTCCTTTTTCTGGAGTTAGTGGATTGAAATCCTTCTTCATCAAGTAGCCTGTCCGCTCAATGAACCCAACATTCTGCTGGAGGAAAATGGTGGAGTCTCGAGGAAAGGTTTGGAAATTGAAACTGAAATGTCACACATCAGATACTTGATTGTCTTATATTTATGTAGATGAGTGTATAAAATGGTTCTAGGGGGATAATAGAGGGGTACCAGATGCTGACGGATGGTTCATAAACCAAAAAGATATCCAATGTGTGCTCGAATGTAGTCGGGATGCGACATAGATCCCAAGTTTCTCTGGGTCCTTTTTCTGGGGTTAGTGGATTGAAATCCTTCATCATCAAGAAGCCGGTCCGCTCAATGAACCCAACAAAGAGTCTTCAAGAAAGGTTTGGAAATTGATTCTGAAATGTCACGCATCAGATACTTGATCGCCTCATATTTATGGAGATGAGTGTATAAAAAGGTTCTAGGGGAGAATAGAGGGGTGTTAGACGGAGGGTGCATAAAACAGAAAGATATCCAATGTGTGCTCGAATGTAGTCGGGATGCGATATAGATCCCAAGTTTCTCTGGGTCCTTTTTCTGGGGTTAGTGGATTAAAATCCTTCATCATCAAGTAGTCGGTCCGCTCAATGAACACAACATTTTGCTGGACGAGAATGTTGGAGTCAAGAGGTTTGGAAATTTAAACAAAAAATGTCACACATCAGATACTTGATCGCCTTATATTTATGTAGATGAGTGAAAGGGTTGTTTGGGAGTTTTCCCGGATCCGATGCGAGGTTCTGGGACAGGGATGTCTATGTACAGATTGTAATTTGTTAGAATGGGCTATCCAAATAAACTGACTTGAAAAAGGTTCTAGGGGAGAATAGAGGGGTACCAGGGTGCATAAAACAGAAATATATCCGATGTGTGCTCGAATGTAGTCGGGATGCGACATAGAACCCAAGTTTCTCTGGGTCCTTTTTCTGTCAGTGGATGATTGAAATCGTCTCAAGAAGCCGGTCTGGGTCACCGAGTCTCTTTTCAAGGACACAGTTCCTGTAAAGCACGACTAAATCCCGACCTCACAGATACCGACGGTGAGGACCCCCCCCCCCCCCCCCCCCCGGCCCCGGCCCCGCCCCCTCCTGAAGGAAACAAGTCCCCGAAGCCTCGTGCTCTCTGGCTCGGGCCTCAGACATGTGTAATTGGGTATAAAATACAGCTGTGTTGGAGGGCGGGTGAGACCGCTGGAACGCCGAGGGGGAGCCGGCAGCTCGGGGCGGCGGAGCCTTGAGCTGCCGGTGCGCAGAGACAATTATGTCCAAATGAAAAATTGATTTCCACTCATACTGAATGGATGTTAAAACAAAGCACGCAGTAAATACCATCTGGTGACAGGCGGGAGTGCCGGCCACAGCAAAACGAAGCCTCTTGTTAGCCTCGGGAGCGCTGGGGAATCGATCGCTGGCGGTGACAAAGGCGACTCTAAACAGGGGGGGGGGGGGGTAGATATATATAATCCAATAAACATATCAGAAGGCTTTAGATTGTTACGTGGGAACACGCGGCCCGCCACCTTTGGGAAACGTTCCCATTGGTCGGGCCCGTTCGCAGCCCCCTCCCTCCGATTCACGGAGCGGACATCGAGGCTCAAAATATTGAGCTGTGTGTGAAGTTATGACTCGATTTCAGTGGCAATTTTTTTTAAAAGGGGCCCCCTCAACGGGCTATGAAATCACTTTTGGTTTTCTTACATCGGATGTTTTATATTGCCAAACAAAGCTTCATCTAGCGGTAACTCTGGGTGAATTTAGGCGAAATCTATACGCACAAATAGAGAAAGTAAACCAAAAAAAGTACCTTTTAAAAGTTTCCTTTCCACTCGTCTGAAAGAAGAATTGTTACGGAAACGCGGTGTTTAGCTTTAAGGAATACAAATAGTTTACAGTATCACCAACACATTGTGTCTGAAGTTCATCCAGCTGTTTACATCGAGCGGATCATCCACTTCAACTCAAAACCCACATTGTTTGTTTTTATGGCGGCATCATTTTGATCAAAAGGAAATATTTCATGGTATTTTTAGTATGTTTGGAACATTTGCTTCACTTCATTCTCAATTTGTTGTGGGTTTAAGAGACGAGTGAAGACCCCCATCTGGGGAAGTAAGTAGAAACACCTGCTGTACCGTGGCGCTTTAAAAACTCTCACGACATTTTGGCACAAACCGTGAAACCGCACTGAAGTTTCCATGTGAATCTTGCATCAAAAAATCATATAAAAAACTGAAGAAAAAACTGTAGAAAATGTACTGCTTGGGCAATTTTATTGTATTCGTTTAAAGACACAATGCTCTCTGCAAAATAAATATTGGAGACATTTTTTAAATAAAAAAATAAAATAAAATCTACATGGACTGAGGACAATAACTGTTTGGATGGAGGAGATGGAAGAGACACAGAAAGGGAAACGATAAAACACATAATAAAACTACAAAATATTGATTTCGGCCAAGTTTGAGTCAAATCAAAAAGTCTAAAAAGCCTGCAAGACAAGCCGGAGGGATTCAGTGACAAATCTAAGCTGTTCATATTTTGAAAGCGTTGACATCATGGAGACATGTGTCCACTTGCACAATAA
Source organism: Pseudoliparis swirei (assembly GCF_029220125.1). NCBI lineage: Eukaryota > Metazoa > Chordata > Actinopteri > Perciformes > Liparidae > Pseudoliparis > Pseudoliparis swirei. The sequence continues at coordinate 3,567,726 of NC_079395.1, forward strand.
CAAATGAGGCAGATGCCTCATTAGACACAATCGTAAAACAACGACAACTAAATAGAAATGGAAAAAAGATGTAAAAATCCACTAAAGTCTCACCTCAAAACTAACAGGGAACATAAAGTATTCTGTATTTGCAGCACTAATCTAATTAAATACTTTTGTTTCTTTACTTTAATCTGCTCCACAGTGCAACTGCACACTTAGTCAAGTTCTTTTTTTTTAAAGGAAACCCTTTCATCAAAATCCTTTGAAGGAGAATCCATTTTGTTTTTGTTGGATTTGGAGTTTTGTTTGCGTGCATTAATATTTGTAAAGCAAAACAACTATTTTTAAATATGTATTTCAGACCTCCACGGTCTGTTTGTTTACCGACACGCGGCGGTAAATGGAAGTCTCGGCGGCCCGACCCGAGGAGCCGAGCGCGAGTGGGAGGAGCCAGAAACAGGAAGGAAGCAACTCGGCGATCGCCGTTGCGACCGACTCACGCGAGGAAGAGACCAAACCCTGTTGTCTGAAACCAGAATCCAACCATCTCCCGCCCTTTAAACTTAACTTCTCACAACAACAACAACAACAAAAGGTCAAACTTGAAGAATGCTCGGCTGTTGTTTCAAGAAAATGTAGTTTTTTATCGTGAAATTATTTAAATTCAGAGACAATTTGAGAACGGTCGAACAATTCTTAAGTCAACGTCACCGAATCAGATCGAATGCATTTGGTTGTTTCTTATGTGTAAACTTACTAAGACTCGGAAGTTTTAAATGGTCACGGGGGTCAAATACAACGGCTGGAGAGATTGTGTCGGGGAGGGGGAAAGAAGCGGGAAGAAAGAAGCGGGAAGAAAGGAGCGGGAAAAAATCAGCAATTTTCTCGTATTTTTTTTGCCAGCCAGGAAGCATCTGGACGACTCCTCGGCACTCCTTCACTCCAACTGGAACTTCACATATCAGACGTTCAATAAGTTCTATTTCTTACAACTCACTAAGACTCGCAAGTTGAAAAAAAAGTCACCTTAACTTAATCACCGCTGGATTATTACGAAGAAATAAAACGCTAAAAAGAGCTGGAAGTCGACGAGAGTCGAGTCCAGCGACGCTTTTATTTCCCTTCCTAAAAGCGGCGGACATGTTGAATGGTTCCATCCCGTGAGTCATCCTGGTGGAGCTGGCGGAGCTCACGGTTCCAGGAAGAAGGCGGAGGAGACATGACAGATTGCTCCCATTTAATATTGCCAAACTTAAAGAGGAGGAAGATAAATCGCAACGCGGTGCAGGTTCCACCGATCGGCTATCTGCCTCCCGACATCTATCGGCTGGCGGGTGTTTAATGAAACACACGTTTCATGAATCCATCCGGGTGGGCGAGGCCGGCCGCGGCGTGACGTTAACGCATCCTCCTGACTTCCTGTCGACCCCGGCGTCTCACTCCGAAGCCTCTCGTTCATCCTTTTCTTTTTTTTTCTTTTTTACATGTGTGTGTGTATATATATGTGGGATGAGTCGTAAACTCCAGATGATTTGGATCCCCTCAGGATTAATAAAGGGACTGCAGCTGTGAGCTGGTGGGCGGAGTCGAAGTGAGGAGTAAAGTTCCCCGGATTGGGAGACACGGGGAGTATCAGGCCGCTTTGCGAAAATATATCTCAAAAACACAAAATATTATTCACTTCTTCTATCGGGCGGGAGTCCAACCGGTAAACCGGAGCCTACGGTGATGATCACGGGACCAGCAGGAGCTCCGAGGTGCAAAACAAACGCTCCAAATGCACACAAAAAGACAAAATAACGAAGCTGAAGGCTGGCCTGTTTTTTTATGAGCAGCATTCGTGTTTATTAATCTCTAAAAGTAACATCTCTTAGATGTTCTGGCACATTAAACGTCTAAAAACTAGAACGCTTTTACCACTTTTTTCCCTAGTGCAACACATGGATTAATAGAATTAAACGTAATAATTCAATTAATTATTTTACAAGAAAATTTTGCGAAATTGCTTCCAACCATTTTTCTGCAGTTTTTCTCTTCCACATTTATTTTGTATTTTTAACTTATTCCCATGTGTGTGTGAGAATATGTTATTGCTTAAAGTTAGGCATGACTTATTGTTTTTGTTTTTATTTCACCAAAACAATTGCTCAAAAAACATCTCTTCAGAAGAAGGGGTTGAGACATGTTTTTCTCAATAAAACTGCAACATGGCCACAAACGCCACACTTGCATGTTTTCTTCCTCTTTCTACACATGAACAAGCATAACTATATATATATATATTATTTGGGTCTATATATATATATATATATATAGACCCAAAACCTGCTTTTACTGCTACATGTTTACTCATTTGTTTTCTACGGTGAAAAAGGACCTGGGCGATGAGGTTGAAGTTATTCTGTTGGACATTCACCTGCCCAAAACGAAACCATTGCTAATGGGAGTATGTTACAGACCGCCTGATCAAAGTACTTTTTATGAAAATCTAGAAAATGTATTGACTAGCTGCGATGGAACAAAAAATGAATGTATTCTGATGGGAGATTTCAATAGTGATGTATCTAACAAGGGCTGTCCTACATATGGTGCTTTTTCTAAATTTAGTAAACTTTTTGATTTAAAGCAGCTGGTTAATGAACCTACTCGTGTAAGCCAAAAGACTAAAACAACCATCGATCTTATTATGGTGTCAGACAAATATAATATCTCGCATCATGGTGTGATTGCATATGGGATTAGTGACCATTTCATCACATTTTGTACCAGGAAGGTCCATAGAGAAACTTTTTCAAGCCATAAAATCATTAAAATCAGATCTCTTAAGAACTACTGTGTTGACACATTTAGAGAGCAGCTTAGGAAAATTGACTGGTCTTCAGTGTTGGAAAATGATTCTGTTGATAGTGCATGGGATCTGTTTAATCAAATTTTCCTTAGTATAGTGAATAAGTTGGCTCCATATAAACAAGTTAGGGTAAAGCAGAGATCAAGCCCGTGGCTTAACGCAGATATTTTAACTGCTATAAAACAAAGGGAGGAGGCCTTGCGGAGGTTTCTGAAATCTCATGAGGAAGTAGATGCTGATGCATATAAAAAATGCAGAAACGAAGCACAGAGAAGGATTAAGGTAGCAAAAAAGGACTACTATATGAACCTAATAAAGGATAACAAAAATGAGCCAAAGAAGCTATGGAAAGCTCTGAAAGACTTGGGATGTGGGGGAAAGGCCAACAGCGGCAAGCCCAATATTGGCTTGGATATCAATGGCAAGATTGATTTTAACAAAGCAAAGGTAGCCAATTATTTTAACATCATTTTTACCTCTGTAGCCAAAGAACTTGTTGAAGCATTGCCTCCTAAGACTGGTGTATATGGAGAGGAGTTTACACAGAGGTTTTATTCTAGTCGAGGGGTACTGGCTGGTTCATTTGCCATGTCCAAGGTGTCAGTTGAGAAGGTAGCTGTGTTGTTGGCCGAGCTCAATATAGCTAAAGCCACGGGCCTAGACAACATTCCTGCTCGGTTTTTAAGAGATGGTGCGTGGGAAATAGCTCCCTGTGTTTCCCACTTAATTAACCTCTCCTTGGAGCAAGGCATTGTTCCAAGTAGCACCAAACACGCAAAGATTATTCCCTTGTACAAAAAAGGGAGTAGATCCGAGCAAGGTAATTATAGGCCTGTGTCCATTTTGAGTGTTTTATCCAAGATTTTAGAAAAGGTGGTGCACGAGCAGATATCGGAATATGTAGGTAGAGAAAGCCTTTTATACAAGTTTCAATCAGGGTTTAGGAAATCTTATTCTACAGACACATGCCTCCTGTATCTAACTGATTTTATTAGAAAGGAGATGGATGATGGGAAACTGTGTGGAATGGTCTTATTAGATCTCCAAAAGGCCTTTGACACAGTAAGCCATGGTCTATTACTTGGTAAGATGAAGGCTCTGGGTCTGAACGATTTATCTGTCAGGTGGATTGCTTCATATCTGACAGGCAGAGACCAGAAAGTAGAGGTCAATGGCTCTATGTCGGATGCCAGACAAATTGACTGCGGGGTGCCGCAAGGAAGTGTTTTAGGACCATTATTATTTTTACTGTATATTAATGATATGAGTGATGCATGTTCCTGTAATCTGTTTTTATATGCAGATGATGCAACCTTGCTCATCTCGCATAAAGAGTTGAATACGCTCCAAAGAATGTTAGGAGAAGAGCTCTCCAAGATTAGTAACTGGCTGTCCGACAATAGACTATCACTTCACTTAGGGAAAACTGAGTCTATTTTGTTCGGATCGAAACCTAGATTACGTAAGGCTCCGAGACTCAAGGTGGATTTAGTCAGTGAGGTCATAGCAGCAAAACAACAGTGAAGTACCTGGGCTGTTGGTTAGAGGACAGTCTTGGGGGAGGGAATGGCCATACAGGTGCTGGGGAAAGTAAATGCCCGCACCAGGTTTTTGGCTAGAAAGGCCAATCTGCTTGACAGGGAAAGTCTTAAACTACTGGCTAACAGCCTGGTGCAGTGTCATTTTGATTATGCTAGTGTATCATGGTTTGGGGGGCTGTCAGTTTCATCCAAAAAAAAAACTGCAGGTGTCACAAAACAAGTTGGTAAGAGTTGTGATGGGACTTGGCCCCTGTGATCATGTTGGGAGAAGCCACTTTAAGGAACTTAACTGGCTTCCAGTTGAGGCCAGAGTGGCTCAGCTTAGGCTCAACATGGTGCACAAAATAGTCAACAATAGGGCCCCCAAATATCTTAATAACTATTTTCCTAGTGTTCGGGAAGTGCACAGCTATGGAACACGATCTAGCTTAGCCAACCTGCATCCACCAAGGTGTAGATCAAAGATGGGGCAAAGCACATTTGCTCACATAGGAGCTCAAGAGTGGAATGAATTGCCTTTGGCCATTAAACAATGCCTGAACCCAATTAGTTTCAAGGGGAACGTTAGGAAATGGCTCCTAGAAAAAGTCCATGATTAAACTTGTATGTCAATGTAGTATTATGTGTATTACTGTATTGCTTTTTAAGATGTAGGTTGGTAATGTGTGAATGTGTGTATTTTTTGTGCCAAGACCAAGGACCACAACGGAAATAAGTCTGTGACTTTTTGTGCTATCCTTGATATTTTTATGATGCGTGACCTTTTGTTTCATGTATGGTATTTATGTCCAATAAACTAAACTAAAAAAAAAAATACTCCTCTTTTTCTTCTTTTTCCCGATCCTGTTTTTTGTATCCAGTTTCCAGTCTGTCGTTCACTGGGGACCATGGCAACACAGTGTTGTTCGGCAATGCGCCGTCTGAAGAAGGATAACAATATCTCTCATATCTTATCTCGTATGTCATCTCATGGGAAGACAAGTCCTGCGATGAACCTGCATGACAGATCATTCATTAATGAGCCGGCGGGGGGGGAGGAGAGTTCCCAGCATCGACGGAGGGAGCCAGAAAAGCCCCCAAGGAATACATGACAGTGATACTGAATATAAATATATATATATTTATATGCAAGGACAGAACCTGGGGGCATGATACTTACATACGCGTACAGCAGGGAAACACAACGACCCTCGATAGCAAGGCTTTTTATTTGCCTGTTGTGGCAGTATTAGAAAAATAAATATGCTTTCTGCGTATTAAGTTGAGCTGAAAACTGTAAGATACCTGATTATGAATTTTGTGTGTGCATTTTTAATGTCAGGTCTTAGCACCTGAACCAATATATATATATTTATATATGTATATATATTTTTTTATATATATGTATATATATATATATTTCTTTATATTTATATATATTTTTTATATATATATATATATCCCTTGTGGGATTTGCCTTTTCCGGCAGTATTAATAAAATAAATATGCTTGAGCTGAAAACTGTAAAAAAAAAGTAAAAAAACCTGATAATGAATTTGTTGTGGATCCATCTTCCTCTGCTCAGCGCGTCTTTTTAGTTCCACTTTACTTTCCGGTACGTTTATTTATTTCTTTGGTGCATTTTTTTCAATGTCACTTAGGTCACGAGCACCTGAACCAATATGAAATCTTAATAGCTTCCCAGTGACGGTGGTTATGAATCATCCCGTTGTTGAACAAGATGAAACTCCTCCTGCACGAGGCCGTCGGAGCGAAATCCAGGAAGACGATCAAACAACCAAAAAGGTGCAACTACGTGCATGTGAACGTGCATCTCTCACCAGTTAATTACAGTAGGGTTGCATCATGGGAAGAAAATAAAAACGCGCAAGGGACGACTGCGTCTCATTACGGCGAGATGTGTTTGAACTTGTGGTTTTTGGCACCCGTGGGTGGGTGGGAGGGGTGTTGGATCCCGGCCAATGACTGACTACGATCGTTTGAGGTAAAGAATGATCTTGTTTTTCTTAAAGGTCTGTTTTTTTTCTTTCTTCTTCTTCTTTCTGTTCGAGAGATTGAACGTAGAGCCGATCGCCCAGAAGTGATGTCATCGTTGTGGGTGGGGCCCCCCGCGGTGATGGATCTGTTCTGTGGATGTTAGCTCGCCGCCATGAAAGTCGGTCCAAGTAATTGCAGGAATTGGATGCGACCGAAAAGAGGAGTGATCCTCCCCGAGAGGCGATGTTTGTACATCGTTCAATCCTGAGCCAGAAATCAATTGAAAGCAGTTCTGCTGCGCATCCTAACAGAACACCCGTAAACAGCTCGTTCACACACACACACACACACACATCCACACAGACACACACACACAGACACGCACACACGCGCTCTCACACACACTCACACTGCCACGGGCGGGCAATGTGTGGATGTTGGCTCTCGTGAGGAGTGGTCATAAATACAGAAAGAGACCCTCACTCGTATGAGCCTGTAGCTTCTATCACATTTTACGATCTCTATAAATGTGTTTTTCTAGAAAGACATTCTGCGGAAAAACTGGTATATCTACCGCAGTGTCTTTTTTTGATATATATATATATATATATAAATCAATATATATAAATTTATATATTGTTATATATTTTGATAAATATATATTTTCTTTTTTTATATACAGGACTGTCTCAGAAAATTAGAATATTGTGATAAAGTTCTTTATTTTCTGTAATGCAATTAAAAAAACAAAAATGTCATGCATTCTGGATTCATTACAAATCAACTTAAATATTGCAAGCCTTTTATTCTTTTAATATTGCTGATTATGGCTTACAGCTTAAGAAAACTCTAAAATCCTATCTCATAAAATTTTAATATTTCCTCAGACCAAGTAAAAAAAAAGATTTATAACAGCTGAGTGTTTGTCAAGGCTCAGGAAACCCTTGCAGGTGTTTCGAGTTAATTAGACAATTCAAGTGATTTGTTTAATACCCTACTAGTATACTTTTTCATGATATTCTAATATTTAGAGATAGGATATTTGAGTTTTCTTAAGCTGTAAGCCATAATCAGCAATAAATCAGAATAAAAGGCTTGCAATATTTCAGTTGATTTGTAATGAATCCAGAATGCATGACATTTTTGTGTTTTTAATTGCATTACAGAAAATAAAGAACTTCATCACAATATTCTAATTTTCTGAGACAGTCCTGTATATATATTTTTTAATATCTATTTTTTTATTTCATTTAAATATATATTTAATACATACAAAAATATATTTTAATACATACAAAAATATATATTTAATATATAGAAAAATTTATTTTCAATATATATATATATATATATATATATATATATATATATCCCTTTTGGGATGCCTAAACTGTGAATGTATTTTAATTAACTTAAATAGAATCTAGATCCGTCTGGTGATGAGTTGCTCACCGACGGCTATTTGGCGGGATGGAAAAAAACAACCCGGCCAATCAGAGCTCAAGCAGGTGGGATTGTGAACACCGTTGTCACCAACCCGAGGCCGAGACCCCGAAATATGTTCCAAAGATAAATGAGATTAATGCAGCTATAAAAAGTTCTCCTAAGTCCACCGACATGGCAACGTGGGCTCCTGGCAACCGGCGATGAAGAGAAGTGAAATGTTAATTCATGCTACAAAGAAAGGCATTCATCTCATCTTGATCTCGTGGTTCAACTTTTACTGTCAAGTTAAGGAAGTTCAAGAGGTTTAACTGAAGGTCAGATGAGCTATATGTGTATATATATCTATAGAGATATCGATATAGATAGATGGATATGACAGGTGCATTTCTAGGTGTCCAAAGGGGGTCCCGTGTCAAATATTTAGTAATTTGGTCATGCTGTGACAACAAACTATATTTCTTTGATATGTAATGCTTGAACCATAACTCTCAGAAACAAACTTCCCTGGATGACGTGGGTCCGGACGAATCGATCCGTATAAGCCACGCCCCCTTATGTCAAGATCCGACTGTTCCCGGGGTCTGCCCGTCTGCAGCAGAGCGACTCATCGACTGCAGCTCACGGCGCCAGATGTTGAAAACCACGACGGCCAAACGCTGCTCCACTTCCTCGGCGTCGACGGGCAACGAGCTCCTCTCGCCGCCGCCGCGAGCATGGGCCCTTCCAGGGGGCCGAGCAGCGGGGCCCCCAAACTTCACAAGCCAGTCGCTGTAAAGGGAAGAAGGAAGACTCTGGGCTTCGTTCGCTTTAACGAGGCAGAACATCGCCGTGGAAACTAATGCATTGCCAGTTGGTGACATTGCGCCACATATATATATATATTAGGGCTGTCAGCGTTAACGCGTTAATCTATGCGATTAATTTGGCCGCGTTAACGCACTAAAATATTTTAACGCAATTAACGCAAGTTTTTTTTTTTTTTTTTTACCGCAGCAGTACGGTTTGACACTGTTTCCGTTTTTAAAACAATCATTTCTCCGCGAAAATAAGGAGCAGAAATCAGTTTAAACTCGTGGATGAATCAGTCAGGTTTCCTCCTGCTCCTCTCCTCCCGTCTCCCCCTCTGATACACAGAGGAACGGAGGGCGACGTGTCGGGACACGCAGCGCGGAAAGAACTCGTCACACGAAACCTTCACCGTGATTGGTCAATCCGTTTGTCTGTCAACATTTCGGGGGGAAAAAAACCAATGAACACTCAGTAAATCACAAAGGACCTCCCACCTCACAGGTGAGGCTCATTTAGCAGTCTGTCAGTCAGAGAGCAGAGAACACGGCGCGAGGACAATGAGGCTCATTTCAGAGCTGAGATTGTTCTGGAATGTTTGATGTATAACACGTGGGGGTGTGTCACATGCAAAAAACTTTAAACGGTGAATTTAATTTATTTTGTAAAATGTATAAAATGCCCCCAGCCTCCAGAGGGTGAACGTGACATATGTGAATGTCAGTCAGTTACCAAGGCCACTGGTTCTGCTGTTCAGTGTTAAAGATGACAGGACCAATGGGGTCTCAATATACTTCTTTTTTTTTACTAATCTGATGTTTCACTGAAGAAACAATTTATCATCCACGATATTAAATACCTCGCTGGCACTTTATATGTAGGAGCTTCTTTGAAAACACAGCTCTGTGTGAAGTTTTGTGTTTAAAAGAGAAACACTTTTAACCCTTGTGTTGCCTTCGGGTCATTTTGACCCGAATCAATATTACACCCTCCCCCGCCTTTGGGTCATTTTGACCCGATTCAATGTTTCACCCTCCTGTTACCTTTATATTTACTAACATATTTTACCCTTTGGGTTCAATTTAGCGCCAGCAATTAAAACCTCCAGAAAATTATTAGAATTAATATTGTTTTCCAAGTTTAAGTGTGAGGCACTTTATGTTTGTTTGTTGACTACCGAAAGAACACCGACATTAAACATTGAATGGGGTCAAATTAACCGAAGGCGGCAGGAGGTGTAATATTGATTCGGGTCAAAATGACCAAGGCAACATAAGGTTAAACGGTGAATTTTGTTTGTTTGTAAAATGTATAAAATGAGCCCAGCCTCCAGAGGGTTAACGTGACATATTTGAATGTCAGTCAGTTATCAAGGCCACTGGTTCTGCTGTGTTCAATGTTAAAGATGACAGGACCAATGGGGTCTCAATATACTTCTTTTTTTTTTACTAATCTGATGTTTCACTGAAGAAACAATTTATCATCCACGATTTATCATCGCTGGCACTGTATATGTAGGAGCCCCTTTGAAAACACAGCTCTGTGTGAAGTTTTGTCTTTAAAAAGAATGAACTTTTAACTTTTAACTTGTAATTGCGATTAATCGCGATTAATCGCGATTAATCGCGATTAATTAATCGCAATTTCAAACTGTGCGATTAATTAGTTAATTTTTTTTAATCGATTGACAGCCCTAATATATATATATACAGGACTGTCTCAGAAAATTAGAATATTGTGATAAAGTTCTTTATTTTCTGTAATGCAATTAAAAAAACAAAAATGTCATGCATTCTGGATTCATTACAAATCAACTGAAATATTGCAAGCCTTTTATTCTTTTAATATTGCTGATTATGGCTTACAGCTTAAGAAAACTCTAAAATCCTATCTCATAAAATTTTAATATTTCCTCAGACCAAGTTAAAAAAAAGATTTATAACAGCTGAGTGTTTGTCAAGGCTCAGGAAACCCTTGCAGGTGTTTCGAGTTAATTAGACAATTCAAGTGATTTGTTTAATACCCTACTAGTATACTTTTTCATGATATTCTAATATTTAGAGATAGGATATTTGAGTTTTCTTAAGCTGTAAGCCATAATCAGCAATAAATCAGAATAAAAGGCTTGCAATATTTCAGTTGATTTGTAATGAATCCAGAATGCATGACATTTTGTTTTAATTGCATTACAGAAAATAAAGAACTTCATCACAATATTCTAATTTTCTGAGACAGTCCTGTATATATATATACTGTATATATAAAAAAATATGTTTTTAATACATACAAAAATATATTTTTTATATATATTAAAAACATATTTTTGTATGTATTAAAATATATTTTTCTACTTATAAAAATATATTTTAATACGTACAAAAATATATTTTTAAAATATACAGAAATATATTTTTAGCATATACGAAAATATATGTTTCATATATACAAGAATATATTTTTAATATATATATGTGGGGGTATAATAAATTCGCTGTCTGAGCCAAACACGAGCGTCAGCTGACGCGTCAGCGGTTCACGGCGAGTGTCACAAGTTCAGGTGGCTCAACGCACACACACACACACACACACACACTGTCATCGCTCTTATTTTAAATGTGCACGCCTCACGGTTTATACAGAGCATACAATATGAAAGATTGTTTCATTCCAGGAGATGGAGGGGGAGGGAGGGGGGGGGGAGAGAGAGAGAGAGATTCCTTGCCCCTGCATTGCACTCCAGTTGCTCGATTGGCCCTCGTCGGCCGCCACCTTCACCAAATGGGATTCCCCCAACGGGCGTTGAGATTCCCGCGAGTTTGCATCCCGAGGATAATTGATTGGACGTTCGGCGGTGATCCAGACCTGCAGGTTTCTGCCAATAGAGGTGATCTCCTCATAGCTCCGACGATAAAAAACAGATGGACATATTGTTTTCATCTTGTGTTTTATGTTTTATGTTTTTTTTGCATATGTTGCCTTCAAGGGAACTGGACGTTACAAAGAACATTCCTCATGACATACGTTGGTCACCAGAAGGCCCAAAATGAACACGGGGATGTCTTCAGGGTTCTAAGGACTTTGCTTTTCCATTTTTTTAAAGGCAAAACGTGCTTCATGGAGCATCATAATCCCCAAAAAAGAAGGTTTAGGTTATTTTTCACAATGTAAAATGCATTTTTTAACCTTTTAAATGTTCTCGAACCAGACCACTGAGGTGTCATTTAGTTTATCTGTTTACTAAAGTGTATGAAACCACGTCTGTATTAAACCTTCATCCTCAGCCATGTGGAGATTCTCCAATAACAACGTATACTTTTTTGTTGCATTTTGTGGAATAAATTTCAGTTTTTTTACGCTATTTACAGAGAATAAAAGAACTCTGTGTAATGTGAGATAATGCGAAACACTCTTTGAAGTAACTCTTCAGCTTTGGCCTCCTGCTCACATTTTAATTAATTAAATTATTTTATTCTAAAGATATTAAGCCAACAAGCTCAGACAAGTCGAGATGTTGCCGTTGGCTTTGGCGCCGACCGGCAGAGACCCAAACAACGGCGGTCGGTTGAGTCTTTTTCCCCGGGAGATGGTGGAGACCAAACCCGGAGCAAAAAAACAACAACATTATTCGGCCCCACGTGGAGCTCAGCGACACAATAGTTCCTGCAGGAGAACACAAACACGGACCTGGGAACGAGCATCATGTGGGAGGGTACGCCACCTCTCCATGGAGGTATGACTACGTGCATCCATGTACGCTGGGGGGGGGCGGGGCTGACAGCAACCAGTGGAGCAGCCTGCAGCGCTCTGCACGTAAATACGCTCGCCTCGCATGTCTGCACAGGAGAACCGGGGCGCACCATTACACTCGGGGGGGGGGCCAAACCCCCCACCACACACCCCACCCCCGAGGTGACAAGTTGATTTGTTTCACACAATCCAAATGACCTGGTTTGTCTTAAATCCACCGACCAATACAGACACACAAACACACACACACACACACACACACACACACACAGCACCATTAACGCCGATGGACTCTACTGGAGCGTGATTGGTTGCGCCTGCATTGAATTGCACAACCGGCTCATCGGGTCTGAACCGTATCGTTCAGCATGCATCAATATTCAATATGCCCCCCCCCCCCACCCCCCCACCCCCACAAACACACACACATAAGTTCACATAACACAATAAGCTAATTCACCGGAGGCCGAGTGTGTGTGTGTGTGTGTGTGTGCCGAGAATCAGACAAACAATGACAGAGAGCCAAAGATCTCCTGCATGTCGGCTCCTGCGTTGCTTCTCTCTCTCTTCTCTCTCTTCTCCTCTTTTTTTTGATTTCTGTTTCTCACAGCGACACCTCCTCTGGAGTTTCTCAGGGACAAGCCGGCACAGGCCGGCGGGCCCACGTTACAACATCGCTAATAACAGTAGCTGGAATCGAGCCATGGGAAAAAGAAAATCTGTAACACTCCGCCGTGGCCCGGTGCCAGCCGGCGTGAGCGAGAAGCAATCGCTCCGAATTCTCGTCAAAAAAAAGAGAAAGATAGATAGATAGATAGATAGATATATACTTTATTAATCCCCAAGGGGAAATTTGTCGAGTCAGTAGCAGCAACACACAAGAATAAAAAAACAAAACACAAAATATAAGAAGGGTTAGGGTGATCTGGCAAGAGGTGAACTGTTGTAGAGCCTCATAGCCGTCGGCAGGAATGTTCTCCTGTATCTCTCCTTGTGGCAGCGGAGCGTGAGGAGACGTCTGGAGAAAGTACTCCTCTGTCCCTGTAGGAGGTGGTGGAGAGGGTGGCCCGGGTTGTCCAATATGGACACCAGTTTCTTCAACGCCCTCCTCTCCACCACCTGTTCCAGGTGCTCCAGCTGGCAGCCGATGATGGAGCCAGCCTTCCTAACCAGTTTTTTAAAGGGCGGCTGGTGTCACCGGCCGATGCTGCTCCCCAGCAGACAATGGCAAAGTGCAGTACACTGCCCACAACCGACTGGTAGAATAACTCCAGCATCTTGCTGGACACGTTGAAGGATCAAGCTTTCTCAGGAAAAAGACACGACTCATCCCCTTCTTGTACACAGCGTTGATGTTGGCCTTCCAGTTCAGTCGGCTGTCGATGGAGACGCCCAGGTACTTGTACTCCTCCACCATGTCCACGCCACTCCCAGGACACTCAGAGGTGTAGGAGCTGTCGCCTTCCTCCTGAAGTCCACCACCATCTCTCTGGTCTTGGCCACGTTCAGCCGCAGGTGGTTCTCATGGGCCCACTTTACAAAGTCACTCACCACTGCCCTGTACTCCTCCTCCCGTCCATCCCTAATACACCCGACCACTGCAGAATCATCAGAGTACTTCTGCAGATGGCATGACTCCGTGTTGTACTGGAAGTCACTGGTGTACAGGGTGAAGAGGAAGGAGACAGAACAGTTCCCCGTGGGTCCAACATCACTGACCACCGTTTCCCGACAGCACACGGGCCCCTTCTGACAAACTGTGGTCTGCCTGTGAGGTAGTCAGTGATCCAGGAGATGGTGGACGCCACACCGGCCACCGCAGCTTCTCACTCAGCAGCAGTGGCTGCATGGTGTTAAATGCACTGGCGAAGTCAAACAAACTGACTCTCACCCAGACACCGGTCCCATCCAGGTGCGACTGAGCCTTTCAGCAGGTAGATGATGGCGCCCCCCACTCCCACATGAGGCTGGTAAGCAAATTGCAGAGGGTCCAACGATGATTTCACCTGCGGCCCGGGGGTGGGCCAAGACCAGCCTCTCCAGCACCTTCATCACATGGGAGGTGAGGGCGACCGGTCGGTAGTCGTTGAGGCCAGATGGTGCTGACTTCTTTGGGACAGGGACCAGGCACGCGCCCTTTCCCCAGCACGGGACTTCCCCAGCCTCAGGCTGAGGTTGAAGAGGCGCTGCAGGACACCAGACAGCTGGGTGGCGAGGTCTTTAGGACCCTGGGGCTGATGCCATCAGGACCTTCAGCTCTGCGCTGGTGTAGTTTCTCCAGCTGTCTTCTCACCTGGTCAGTCGTCACAGAGAGAGGGGGGAGGGTGGAGGAGCCCATTGTTATTGAGGGCTCGGTGGATGTGCAGCTCAGCAGGGGGGACAGAGGGGGAGGAGGTGTTTGGGAGGTGTGATGTGTGGAGGAGACGGGGGAGGGCTGTGAACTGAACCTATTGAAAAAACAGTTCAGCTCGTTGGCCCTCTCCAGGGAGCCCCCTGGCTGTCTCCCTCCCACCTTGAAGCCAGTTATCTGCTTCATGCCAGACCACACCTCCCTTGTGTTGTTCAGCTGGAGTTTGGCCTCCAGCTTCCTCCTGTAGGAGTCCTTGCCCTCCCTGAGCTTCACCTTCAGGTTGCGCTGGGCTTTCCTCAGCTCATCCCTGTCTCCAGACCTGAAAGCAGCTTTCTTCATGTTAAGAAGCGCCTTCAGGTCCCTGGTGATCCAGGGACCTGAAGGGCCTTCCTTGTCTCGTTGGTTTTCTCTCCAGCGTCGAGCAGCGTGACTGAGATCACATCTGTGTGCGGGACCGACTCTGGGCTTTCCACCAGAACCGCACCGTTGCAAAATGATTCCAAGGCCCCGTTTCTATCCTCGACAGGAGGGCTCACTCCTCCGAAGAATCGGAAAAAAGGGTTTCTGCCAAAAGGGTCCCTAAGCCCCGCGTCAGGGGCAATTTTTTTCATTTTTTTTTTTAGACAACCCAAAACGGGACGTTAAAAAAATTCCCTCCCGTTTCACCAGAAGGCCCAAAATGAACACGGGGATGTCTTCAGGGTTCTAAGGACTTTGCTTTTCCATTTTTTTAAAGGCAAAACGTGCTTCATGGAGCATCATAATCCCCAAAAAAGAAGGTTTAGGTTATTTTTCACAATGTAAAATGCATTTTTTAACCTTTTAAATGTTCTCGAACCAGACCACTGAGGTGTCATTTAGTTTATCTGTTTACTAAAGTGTATGAAACCACGTCTGTATTAAACCTTCATCCTCAGCCATGTGGAGATTCTCCAATAACAACGTATACTTTTTTGTTGCATTTTGTGGATTAAATTTCTGTTTTTTTACGCTATTTACAGAGAATAAAAGAACTCTGTGTAATGTGAGATAATGCGAAACACTCTTTGAAGTAACTCTTCAGCTTTGGCCTCCTGCTCACATTTTAATTAATTAAATTATTTTATTCTAAAGATATTAAGCCAACAAGCTCAGACAAGTCGAGATGTTGCCGTTGGCTTTGGCGCCGACCGGCAGAGACCCAAACAACGGCGGTCGGTTGAGTCTTTTTCCCCGGGAGATGGTGGAGACCAAACCCGGAGCAAAAAAACAACAACATTATTCGGCCCCACGTGGAGCTCAGCGACACAATAGTTCCTGCAGGAGAACACAAACACGGACCTGGGAACGAGCATCATGTGGGAGGGTACGCCACCTCTCCATGGAGGTATGACTACGTGCATCCATGTACGCTGGGGGGGGGCGGGGCTGACAGCAACCAGTGGAGCAGCCTGCAGCGCTCTGCACGTAAATACGCTCGCCTCGCATGTCTGCACAGGAGAACCGGGGCGCACCATTACACTCGGGGGGGGGGCCAAACCCCCCACCACACACCCCACCCCCGAGGTGACAAGTTGATTTGTTTCACACAATCCAAATGACCTGGTTTGTCTTAAATCCACCGACCAATACAGACACACAAACACACAGACACACACACACACACACACACACACACAGCACCATTAACACCGATGGACTCTACTGGAGCGTGATTGGTTGCGCCTGCATTGAATTGCACAACCGGCTCATCGGGTCTGAACCGTATCGTTCAGCATGCATCAATATTCAATATGCCCCCCCCCCCCCCCCACAAACACACACATAAGTTCACATAACACAATAAGCTAATTCACCGGAGGCCGAGTGTGTGTGTGTGTGTGTGTGTGCCGAGAATCAGACAAACAATGACAGAGAGCCAAAGATCTCCTGCATGTCGGCTCCTGCGTTGCTTCTCTCTCTCTTCTCTCTCTTCTCCTCTTTTTTTTTATTTCTGTTTCTCACAGCGACACCTCCTCTGGAGTTTCTCAGGGACAAGCCGGCACAGGCCGGCGGGCCCACGTTACAACATCGCTAATAACAGTAGCTGGAATCGAGCCATGGGAAAAAGAAAATCTGTAACACTCCGCCGTGGCCCGGTGCCAGCCGGCGTGAGCGAGAAGCAATCGCTCCGAATTCTCGTCAAAAAAAAGAGAAAGAAGGGCCTTCCTTGTCTCGTTGGTTTTCTCTCCGGCGTCGAGCAGCGTGACTGAGATCACATCTGTGTGCGGGACCGACTCTGGGCTTTCCACCAGAACCGCACCGTTGCAAAATGATTCCAAGGCCCCGCTTCTATCCTCGACAGGAGGGCTCACTCCTCCGAAGAATCGCAAACTTCAAATACACAAAACCCAGAAAGGATTCGAACGACCTCGAGCCGCTCGGACCGAAAAGAGTGAAAACCCGAAGGTGTGATCGGATGAATAGGCGCGTTACTATCCGAGCTCAGGAACGACTCGTCAGACATCAAACTAGTTTTCATTTGAAACAAACAGAGCTTCACAGCTGCGAATGAGGAAGACGTGCCTCAGATTTCTCATTAAAGTCCCTCTGGGTGGTCGTCACGACCGTCGCTCCGTTATTCACCGTCTCTCTGCGAGGCCGCCCTCCGTTTTATAAGGCAATGTCCTATATGCGACGTAAATAATAGAAATGTGTGTGTGTGTGTGTGTGTAGTTTTTTCTTGACCTGAGACGTCAACGTCGAAATTGATGAGCTGTCGTGGAGCCTGAGGCTGAGGTAGCGCCTCAGCAGGGGGGGCGGAGCCTGCAGACTCGGAGAGAGCGTTGCTTTGTGCCATGGAACCTTTACAAGCTTCACGATTGTGTTTGCACATTTTTTTAATGACAGGGATATCCGTCCTCTCAAGCTAATTAATGGCTGTCATCCATATAGCATGTCTATCGGTATTCGTAGATGTAGTCACCGTGACAACGCTTGTTGGATTGTGGACGATAGCAACCTGTCAATCACCTTGTCGCCCCGCCCCTCAAGCACGCCGTGATTTATGACTCTGAACATCAAACAACTCATGTTTACAATGTTTACTGAGCGAATAAATCAAGAGAGAAGAAGTCATTGATATAAACTTCTATGCAACCAGAGGAGTCGCCCCCCGGTGGTCAGGAGAGAGAATGCAGCTTTAACACATGAAGCATAGACTTCTATACAACCAGAGTAGTCACCCCCTGGTGGGCAGGAGAGAGAATGCAGCTTTAACACATGAAGCATATACTTCTATACAACCAGAAGAGTCGCCCCCTGGTGGCCAGGAGAGAGAATGCAGCTGTGACACATGAAGCATATACTTCTATACAACCAGAAGAGTCGCCCCCTGGTGGTCAGGAGAGAGAATGCAGCTTTAACACATGAAGCATATACTTCTATACAACCAGAAGAGTCGCCCCCTGGTGGCCAGGAGAGAGAATGCAGCTTTAACACATGAAGAATACACTTCTATACAACCAGAGGAGTCGCACCCTGGTGAAAGAAGGCATGTTTAAGGCACTTCAGCATTGGCCTAACTGTTCCTAACTTGTCCGCTATGATCACATCCTAACATGAAAAACAAAGATCACTGACACTCTTTAAAAGTTGCTACATCCATGAACACGTGAAATGCCGTAACAAACTCTTGGCCTCAGTGGGGTGAACTATTCATAGTCTCGCGTTCATTTTTGGACTATGAGACGATTTTTGACTCGCTGCCACACATCTTGGCACCGGATTAAATAACCGGCGGTGGGCGTTGGGCACCAGGAGTGAGTCACCGGCGGGATAATCGCCGTGGTTTGTCTCGCTGCCTTGCTCGTTGGCCCTGGATACACAGCGGCCTGTCACCGCGCCGGCTGACAGGTGTGCTCCGCGTGACAAACGGCATTTTGCTTTTCTCCTGCAGGTGAACTCCACCCGGCTGAACAATGGCTCTGGTTGTCCTCTCGGCAAAAATACTCTGCGTTGGCACACTCGCGCGGTTATTCACGGCGTTCAATCATCCGCACGGACATCGCAATGTCAAATTTGCATGTCTGCTAGATTCTTCACATTTAGACCTGTGTGTGTGTGTGTGTGTGTGTGTGTGTGTGTGTGTGTGTGTGTGTGTGTGTGTTTAACACAAGAAGAGACACGAAGCACATGTTTCCAAGCTCAGAGAAAACGGGTAAACAAAAGGGAACTTTCTCCTCCTCTCACATTACTAATCTCCTTCCTCCAAGAAGTCGTTGTGTCTCATAGGGTCCATTGGACCTGGTCCTGGGTCCGGACCTCTTGCCCCCTGCTTCCTGCATCCAGCCCCTGGCCTGAATCTGGCCTCCTTCCCATTGGCCCCGCCTCGCTCGCTGTTTGAAGGGATCACCCGCCACTGAATTACACGTGCCTCGTTAAGGATGCCGACTAAAGGTCGCCGACCGAACGCGCGACCTTCTCATCGACGGCAGAAAATGCAACACGAGCAAAATGTACAATCTTACAACCGCGTTACATTCGTCCACCGTAGACACAGACGGGGAGCAACTCAGGGTGAAGCGCCTTGCTCAAGGACACGTCGACAAGGGCGGGGGTTGAACCGCCGACCCCCTGATTGAAAGACGGAGCTGCTAACCGCTGACTCGCCATTTCCCATCCTTGTGAAATCCTGCGTATCTCAGGTGTGTTTCTAGGGCTCTCTCACAGGATTATTATTAATATTATGAAATCTTCCCTTTTTTCCCCCTGAAGGGTTATTTGGGAGTTTTTCCTGATCCGATGCGAGGTTTTGGGGCAGGGATGTCTATGTGTACAGATTGTAAAGCACTCTGAGACACATTTGTAATTTGTGAAATTGGGCTATACAAATAAACTGAATTGAATTGAATTGAAATGGGGGGGGGGGGGCCTTGTGTCATTATTTTTGCATTAACCCCCGAACCCTTTTGTTTTTCATGAATTTCAATCACGTTATGAAATGAAATGGTTCAGGATGAGATGATCAGTGCCTTGCAGAGCTGTTTCCATTCAGACCAAATATATTGAATTAGCATTTTTTTTCCTCTAAGAAAATCCTTCAATCTGAAGTAGGAAAAACAACATAATTAAGCACAACTATCATACCTGGCACATCTTGTCGTTACTCCACTTGTTGATAATGGATGGACTCTTTTTTTTGCGTGTGTGTGTGTGTGTGCAATTTGTAATTGGTCCATGCTGGCAGAGGCACCTGTGAGAGAGCCATCTCCTCCACAGACGGACCTCACAGCGAGCGGCTGCTGTCCATGCACCCTCCCCCCCCCCCCTCTCAAACACACACACACACACACACACACACCAACGGGTGGTGTCTCACAGTGGGAACGTCGTTTCGCATCGCTCCAAATCGAAGCCCGGCCTTCCTCGGCGATGACATTAAGATCATGAGCGGTGAGGGAACTTCTTCTTCTTCTTCTTTTGTTCTGTGTTTGCTTTGGTGATGGAGGAATTAGCTTCTCGTGGGCATTTATTCTTTTATAGTGGGAGGTTGCCACTGTGTGCAATTGTGTGTGTGCGTTTGTGTTGCCAGGAGCAGAACATGACGGTGCACCTACGCCGAGCCCCAGACACAGAACCCGTGTTACTTTATAAATCCTATAATAACAATATTGACGAGGCTACAATTACCTCCACTCACTCCTCCGGTCATTTTCTAAACTTGTGTAATTGCTCACGCGGTAATCCTGGAACAAGAGTTCAGCTTTCTGATCTCGGCTCGTTGCAATAAAACAAGACGACGTGAACATGTGGATGAACTTATGGGATGGTGAAGAATTCTTCAGTGAAACGGAACAAAGGGTTAGAGGACAAAGGGTTAGAGGACAAAGGGAGGAGAGGACAAAGGGAGGAGAGGACATAGGGTTAGAGGACAAAGGGTTAGAGGACAAAGGGAGGCGAGGACAAAGGGTTAGAGGACAAAGGGTTAGAGGACATAGAGTTAGAGGACAAAGGGAGGAGAGGACATAGGGTTAGAGGACATAAGGTTAGAGGACAAAGGGTTAGAGGACAAAGGGAGGCGAGGACAAAGGGTTAGAGGACATAGAGTTAGAGGACAAAGGGAGGAGAGGACATAGGGTTAGAGGACAAAGGGTTAGAGGACATAGGGTTAGAGGACATAGGGTTAGAGGACAAAGGGTTAGAGGACAAAGGGAGGAGAGGACATAGGGTTAGAGGACATAGGGTTAGAGGACAAAGGGTTAGAGGACAAAGGGAGGAGAGGACATAGGGTTAGAGGACATAGGGTTAGAGGACAAAGGGTTAGAGGACATAGGGTTAGAGGACATAGGGTTAGAGGACAAATGGAGGAGAGGACATAGGATTAGAGGACATAGGGTTAGAGGACAAAGGGTTAGAGGACAATGGGTTAGAGGACATAGGGTTAGAGGACAAAGGGTTAGAGGACATAGGGTTAGAGGACAAAGGGAGGAGAGGACATAGGGTTAGAGGACAAAGGGAGGAGAGGACATAGGGTTAGAGGACAAAGGGTTAGAGGACAACGGGTTAGAGGACAAAGGGAGGAGAGGACATAGGATTAGAGGACAAAGGATTAGAGGACATAGGGTTAGAGGACAAAGGGTTAGAGGACATAGGGTTAGAGGACAAAGGGAGGAGAGGACATAGGATTAGAGGACAAAGGGAGGAGAGGACATAGGATTAGAGGACAAAGGGTTAGAGGACATAGGGTTAGAGGACATAGGTTTAGAGGACAAAGGGTTAGAGGACATAGTATTAGAGGACAAAGGGTTTGAGGACATAAGGAGGAGAGGACAAAGGGTTAGAGGACATAGGGTTAGAGGACAAAGGGTTAGAGGACATAGGGTTAGAGGACAAAGGGTTAGAGGACAACGGGTTAGAGGACATAGGGTTAGAGGACAAAGGGAGGAGAGGACATAGGATTAGAGGACAAAGGGTTAGAGGACATAGGGAGGAGAGGACATAGGGTTAGAGGACAAAGGGTTAGAGGACATAGGGTTAGAGGACAAAGGGTTAGAGGACATAGGGTTAGAGGACATAGGGTTAGAGGACAAAGGGTTAGAGGACAGAGGGTTAGAGGATAAAGGGTTAGAGGACAACGGGTTAGAGGACAAAGGGTTAGAGGACATAGGGTTAGAGGACAAAGGGAGGAGAGGACATAGGGTTAGAGGACAAAGGGAGGAGAGGACATAGGGTTAGAGGACAAAGGGTTAGAGGACATAGGGTTAGAGGACAAAGGGTTAGAGGACAAAGGGAGGAGAGGACAAAGGGTTAGATGACATAGGGTTATAGGACATAGGGTTAGAGGACAAAGGGAGGAGAGGACATAGGATTAGAGGACAAAGGGTTAGAGGACAAAGGGAGGAGAGGACATAGGATTAGAGGACATAGGGTTAGAGGACATAGGGTTAGAGGACATAGGGTTAGAGGACAAAGGGTTAGAGGACATAGGGTTAGAGGACAAAGGGAGGAGAGGACATATGATTAGAGGACATAGGGTTAGAGGACAAAGGGTTAGAGGACATAGGGTTAGAGGACATAAGGTTAGAGGACATAGGGTTAGAGGACATAAGGTTAGAGGACAAAGGGTTAGAGGACATAGGGTTAGAGGACAAAGGGAGGAGATGACATAGGATTAGAGGACATAGGGTTAGAGGACAAAGGGTTAGAGGACATAGGGAGGAGAGGACATAGGGTTAGAGGACAAAGGGTTAGAGGACAAAGGGTTAGAGGACAACGGGTTTGAGGACATAGGGTTAGAGGACAAAGGGTTAGAGGACATAGGGTTAGAGGACAAAGGGTTAGAGGACAAAGGGTTAGAGGACAAAGGGAGGAGAGGACATAGGGTTAGAGGACAAAGGGTGGAGAGGACATAGGATTAGAGGACATAGGGTTAGAGGACAAAGGGAGGAGAGGACAAAGGGTTAGAGGGAACATAAGGTGGAAGGGAACATAGGGCTAAGAGGATATGGGTTGGAGGGAACATAAGATGAGAGGACAGTCAGAGTTGTCTGAGGGCTTGAGATGTAATCAGTGATCCTCCCGACGAGGACTCAGCAGGTCCCAACAGCCCAGAACCTGCAAACCAACACAGCCTTCTCCTTCTCTCTCTCTCTCTCTCTCCCTCTCTTCTCATCTCCATCATTGCAAAAGCACATTTATCATTCTGCAGTGCTTCATCCTCAGAGTGAGGTGAACCAGCGTGCCACGGAGGCCGTCGGAGCGCACTAATGGGGGTGGGGGGGGGGGGAAATGAAATATTCATATCGCACCAACGAGCGAGAGAGTGAATGAACGAGTCGTCCGGCGTGTTACGTAACGCACTGCAAAACATTGAGGAAGTGCCAGAGGAAGACTCCAGAGGACTGTATGTGTGTGTGTGTGTGTGTGTGTGTGTGTGTGTGTGTGTTTGGTCTTGAGGGTCCAGAATGATCGAATAAGCAAAAAATTTAAGTTAAAATTAGACCCCCAAAAAAGTAAATATAGGGGAAGTGAGTCCAGACTTCGTAGTAAAACTGAGAAAAAAAGGCAAAAAACAGATGAAGAGGAACAGAGAGAGAGAGGGGGGGGGAGTGTGTTATGTAACCTGTTCCTCGAGAAGCTGTGAGCCAGAACTTGGCTCGTTACTACGACGATGGGAGTATTTCCTCATGGAGCCGGGGAAGGCCGGAAGATTCTGATGGATCCCAGAGCTCCTTCTCCAGCTCTTCCTCCAGCTCCTCCTCCAGCTCTAGCTCTTCCTCTAGTTCTTCCTCTAGCTCCTCCTCTAGCTCCTCCTCCAGCTCCTCCTCCAGCTCTTCCTCCAGCTCTTCCTCCACCTCTAGCTCTTCCTCTAGTTCTTCCTCCAGCTCCTCCTCCAGCTCTAGTTCTTCCTCTAGCTCCTCCTCTACCTCCTCCTCCAGCTCCTCCTCCAGCTCTTCCTCCACCTCTTCCTCCAGCTCTTCCTCCACCTCTAGCTCTTCCTCTAGTTCTTCCTCCATCTCCTCCTCCAGCTCCTCCTCCACCTCTAGCTCCTCCTCCAGTTCTTCCTCCAGCTCTTCATCTAGCGCTTCCTCCAGCTCCTCCTCCAGCTCTTCCTCCACCTCTAGCTCTTCCTCTAGCTCCTCCTCCAGCTCCTCCTCCAGTTCTTCCTCCAGCTCTTCCTCTAGCTCTTCCTCCAGCTCCTCCTCCAGTTCTTCCTTCGGGTTAAACGAGGCTATAAGCTCATCCGCTGCTCTGGCCTCCTGCCCATGTTGTGAATTACAGTGTGAAACAGCCCTCAACCCCCCCCCCCCCCCCCATTGTAACTTTTGGGCTCTGAGCTCTAATGTTCTGCTCGACTTAGTCGGGTTTCTAAAGAGGAACAAGTCTCTCGCTGTCTCGGGTTTCCTGGAACACCAAACCAGCGGCTGGGGATACGAGCCTCCCTCTTCCTGCAAAGCACATCAAGAAATAAAAAGAAAATGTAATTCCTCTCAATTTCAGCTAAATACTTCTGGCTTTTCCTATTGTTGTGTTTTTTTTTAAGCATGATTTATTGGCTCTTGATGCACTTCCACTGCATTTCTGTGTCGTGTCGTCGGAGCCGTCGTGCGTCTCCGTGCGTACGCCAGATAACTCAATTAAGGGGAAGTAGGTAAACTGCAGCGCACTGCTTTTTACAAACTCAATCGGCCTGTGATGCAAACTTTGTTCATGATTCAGACCCCCCCGAAAAAGGAAAAGTAAAACTAGCTGACAACAATGTGTAAAAGTCTAAAACATGTCAAGTCCTCGCCTCATAGGACTTATCCTCTTTATATTCTGAGACATGTTTCAGGACGAAGGATGAGCGCGAATAAAAATGCTGACATCGGACGTTTTTGCAAACGTGTCGGATCTCGCGTCTGAACCAAAAATACATTCACGCGTCAACGTTTCCCGCCAACGCGTCCTCTCCATGACAAAAAAGAAAAGGAAAAAAGCAGCGGCGTGATGGATGTGAACGGGTTCTACGAGTCGCGAGCGCGTTCATAACGGCTCCGTCACGGCTCTGGAAGTCAAAACATCGAGCTTAAAGAAACACGGACTCACACACAGGGTGGGAACCGAGACGTAATCCTCGTGTAATACAACAACTTCCTAATCCAGGAACAAGAGGAGCTCCGGCTGTCATGACCCGGAGTTTCTGTGTCTTATTTTGAAGGCCCTGTCTCTCGTTTCCCTGCACTTCCTGTCCCTGTGATTGTCTGCCCTGTTCCTGATTGGTTCCTCCTGTGTGATCGCTAGCCCCGCCCTCATTGTGTCCACCTGTGTCTCGTTCCCCGGTGTCCAATCACCTTCACCCTCCCTGTGTGTTTAAACCCTGTTCGTGGGGTCGCTCTGCTTAGTTTGTGTCTGACCTGTTTCCTGTAAAGCACAGGTGTCAAACACGAGGCCCGCGGGCCAAATCCGGCCTGCCGCATCATTTGATGTGGCCCCTGAAGGTTTCAAATTAAAATGTTGTTGAGACATTTTCTTATGTACAATATTTCTACACTCAAATAAACAATTAAATGCAAAGAAAGTTATTTAACAATATGTTCGAGGAGTTTATAAAGTGTTTCCGGCCCTTTAAGAGGGCGGCCATGATGCTGATGTGGCTCACGTTGAAAATGCGTTTGACACCCCTGATGTTAAGGAATAAATCTTCTGTGGAAACGTTGTTGGCGTTTGGGTCCGACCGCTCTCTGGCTACGACATCCTGACGCGGGTTTCGACGTGTTGTTGACCAGTTGTGGGTTTGTCGGGCGCATCTCAAAGTAGACGCGACGGTCTTCAGTCCTCGGTCCAAATGAAAAAGATGAAAGGCAAAGGGTCCGAAGAAATGATTAAAGCTGCGAGGGTCTTTTGGCTGAAGCACAACGTTGACGTCTTCTCAGCTTGTGGAGTTGTTGTTGCTTTAAATGTGTTGCAGACTGACTTATGTACACAACTAGCAGTTCTAGAGCAACACGCGTGTGTGTGTGTGTGTGTGTGTGTGTGTGAGACTCTTGGTTTGGTTTCCACCAATGTCCTACAGCAGGGGTGTCACTCATTTTCACCGTGGGCCACATCAGCATCATGGCCGCCTCTTAAAGGGCCAGTACCTGAAACACTGTGTAAACTACTCCCCAACATATTGTTAAATAACTCTCTTTGCCTTTGATTATTGTTTGAGTGTAGAAATATTGCACAAAAGAACATGTCTCTAACATACATACATTGAATTTGAAACCTTCAAAATGAAAGCGCAGGATATTTTTCTTTAAGAAAAAGGCGATCGCGTGTCTTTCGAGCCGCCAGGGGCCGCATAGAATGACGTGACGGGCCGTGTGTTCGACACCTGTGTCCTACAGTGACTTTATGATGTGATTTCTGGTTAATTTAGAATGAAATTGTGCATCTTTAAACACTAACCTGGTGGTGGGATGTGACCTTTTGAGATTCTCAAATCAGTCCATCCGTAAGAGCGAGTGGACATTAGTGACACATCTGGAAGGAATCAGCTGGACGCACCCTTAAGATATCAAACTGGTCACGTGGATGTTGAACTTTTGACCTTTTAATGAGTCCATGCCTGAGTCCAGGGCGCTGCTGAGGCATAAAAAGAGCATTGTTTAGAAGTTTAGTGACAACTAATGTCGCTCCATGGAGATGGTGGAGAGAGAGTGATCACGCCGAGCGCGCGGAGGAGTCATTTGGGTAAATAATTAGTCATTTGAGAGATCATATTACTAATTGGAGGGGTGGGATGCTGTTTTATGCACCAACACAGACGGGAAGACTTTCCATCAAATGGGAAATTGAACATAAATCCGCTTTTAAAAAGGCGACGCGTGTGCGTGTCGGAGCCGATGGGCCTCTCAAGGAAAACGGACCCGTTTTTGTTGTGTTTGTTTGTTTTTGCGTGCGAGCGTTCAAGAGTCTGCGGACGTAACGTCGTGTTTCCGTCAGCTTGGGGGTTTGTGTGTGTGTGTGTGTCCCCTCTCCCTCGATGTAAATGTCAAGCGAGTGAGGTAGCTCGATGGCAGGTGTGAGAACAGCTTGAGGCTCGTGTCATTAGCCCGCCACCGGTGTCACTCTGTTCTGTGCCGATCCGGCCTGGCATCATCCATCCACCACATGCCACACACACTCACACTCTCATTTATTTAAAGTGTGTGTATTCGCTGCAAAACTGCCGAGCGCTGGCCTCTGTTTGTGACTGCTAAACTGATTATGGAGGAACCCGAGGCGGACTCCATAAAGGAGCCGGCTCTTTCTCTCTTCAGCTGACATTTACCCAGCAGAGCCGGCTGCCTGTGACGGTTCTGTGCATTCCAAGTCATATTTATATATAAATATAAATATATAAATATAGATAAACAAATATATATATAATATGACTTGGAATGCACAAAATATTTATAAATATAAATAAATCTACATATTTGTCTAAATAAATATTCAAATATGTATAAACAAATACATGTATCTAAATATATTTATATATAAAAATATATCTAATTATATTCATGTATAAATATATTTATATATGAATATGACTTGGAATGCACAGAATATTTATATAAAAGTATATAAAAATACATATTTGTGTATCAATAAATATAAATTCATGAATAAATACCCTATTTTTATATAAATATTTATTTATATATTCTTTAATATATTTTTATATTAATTTAATATATATATATATATATATAGAGAGAGAGAGAGAGTATTGTCTTCTTTGTTAACCCACATATTTAAAAAATGTTTTTACTGCACAGCTGTCACGCTCCAGATGAACGTTGCATAACAATGGTTGAAGAAAGACTCCAAAAAAAATAAACCAAAAAATGCTTCACCCTCCAGATTTAACGGATCGCGAGACGTCCGCGCGGCCCGGAGGTGTTGAGGTGTGTCACCTCGAGCGTTTGACACTTTTCAAACATGCGAGCGTCGACACGGCTTCGGTGAGGACGAGGCAGCGCCCCCCCGGTCGGCCTTCGCCACGCTGCATTGTGGGTAACGCCGCGTGACTGAAGTGTCTCCCCTTTTGGGGTGATTTCACCAGGTGAATGTTACTGGATGCTAATCAACACCTATTGATGCTGATGAATCTTCATTAAAGGACCCGTCGGCGTTGAGCCGTCATCAGGAGAAACCCCGCGGTGGTTTTACCTTCAACATAATTTATGAGCGCCAATAAAAGAGGCTAGAAGGCAGGTGGGTGGTCTTCTTCGCTCTTTTGACGTCATCTTCGTGAACACATCTGGATGTGCAGAAAGAAAAGAGATTCATGGATCTAACTTTGAACACCTGAAATGTTAACAACCACATGACGAGATAATTGCTTTAAAAATTAATAAAAAAAGAGCAAGATCAAAATAGTGTGGCCCTGATGCTCAGTCTCAGGTGATTAAAGCAATGTTATGAATATCATATTTCATTGCTGTGCCAATAGATCCCTCATCAATCTTCCACCCCGGTTGACATTCCCGGGACCTGAATCCGCCCCCGACGCGTCGGTGTGAGAGGAGGTTCTGAGGTTCTTGCTGACTCCGGAGAACAGAACCGGGGGGGGGGGTTTAAGGACGCCTCGGCCGTTAAAGTCTCGGAGTGCAGCGTTGCGATTGTTTTTAATTTCCCATTCACATATTTTTTCCCAGCGAGCGTGAGAGTAGCGGTTCATCAGGTCACACACACACACAGGTTTGGGCCGTCCAGCTTGTTTTGTCGGACCGGGCGTGCCCTGCTGCACACACTGGTGGCCCCGAGGCAAAACTGGCCACACACACACACACACATATACACGAGCCAGGGTGGCACAAACAAACACAAAATTACCATTCTTGCGTAAAGACCAAGCATGTCAAAAGTGCTCCCACGTGCGGTTGGAATTGACAAACCAGCCCACACACACACACACACACACACACACATGCTATCCCCAGAGCCCAATATAGGAGTCCATTACTTTGGAATGCCACTCTGCTCTCCTCCGAACTCGAGCTGCAGTGAAGACTTCTCCGGACCCGACCGGCGTGAGTCACCAAACCAAACACACCGACCCGTGATGGCCTCGTTACCGTGCGGCTGCGGCGACCGCACGTTGTTCAGGACCGAGTGACTCACGGACGCCACGAGATTATACCCCGACATAAAAAAAAAAACACAGCTCGCGTAAACTATTATTCCCCCGCTGAGCCCTCCCTCTCTCTCTCGTTCACTCGTTTGCAGCGTGGCGTGATTCATGCACACGTGACCACCAACAGAAAGGGGGGGGGGTGATGATGGGGGAGTGTGTGTGGGGGGTGATGATGGGCGAGTGTGTGTGGGGGGGGACCGGGTCTGTCAGTCTGCCTGTAATTTCTGTTTCTGAGATTACAAGTTACGATCCCGAGGAAATGACCGTATGACATCGCCGGACCGTTTGCCGAAACAAATCGAGGATGACGCAACATTTCTACACCTTTACTCACAAAAAGAAGAAGAAGAACATAAAGAACAAAAGACGTCAGTCATCTCTCATGTCTTTAACTTTTTTTTTACACCAGCAAGTCTTGGAATTTGACGATTTTGTGCGTCTTTTTGCTTCCGCGCTGTGGAACCTGAAAGCGGGGCGTTGGCCTTCATCACGTTGACATTCACCGGGCCGCCGTGGGGGGGGGGGGGGGGGCGTTGGCGTCACATCAGACGGCTCGCACGGCGCATTAAGCCGGTGCGATGCAACGACGAGGAGGACGAAGATGACCTCGGGCAAAAGAATGACGAAATACGAGGTTTCTATCTGGACTCGGGAGAGGAGTTTGTATTCGTCGATGTGATTAACGTCGGAAAAAACACCCGACTTCTCCCAGAGGAACTTTCACCTTTTCAACTTTTCTTTGTCGTGTTTTTTGTTTGTTTGTGATTCACTCAAATAAAAATACTAAAAAAATGAAATAGAAGAAGTGAATCCAGCTGCGGTGCAAACTGCTCTCACAGGGCGCCGTCCTCCTCCTCCTCCTCATCCTCGCCGACCGCGGCCGCAAATAAAAAAATATTAAAAAATACACCCCGCCGTCCTTATGTGCATCTTCACGCCATTTACAAACAACTAATTGTGATACACTGGAGCAGTTTGTGTAAATTAATTGGGTGAACAGGTTCGAGCTGCTTCCACTGCAGAATAATCCGTGATGAGATTACAAAGTGATTTGCACATCGTTTGAATAAACACGGACGGACCCGAACGGGGTTTATTTCTATTCATTTATTCTTTCCTCTGCGCAATTTGGAAGCTTTCCAGGCTTTTTTGTTGTTGTTGTTCTTAGATGAATTCCACAATGTCACCGTTACAATTATTAATAATGAATCATCTCCTCGCGATGCAAACGTTACAGAATCGGCACGTTTTACTTTCCGGACCTATTTGCGTCGACGTGGTTTAGATTACCCACAATCCTCCTTGTTCCTCTCCTTAGACAGACGGGATGCTCGTCGGCTGGAGGATTCCCCCTCGGAGTGGGGGAGGAAGAGGGGGGGGGGAGGGGGCGGATTCCCAGTCTGGGTTACAGTGGGAAGGAAAGGGTCACGTTCCTGTTTGTCCGCATTATGGCACGGCAGAATGTTGGGGGGGGGGGGGGGGGTGCAGGGTCCAATGGGGTCATTCACTGCTATCATCACATTCACAGCTGTTGGTCTGAGTGGGAGGAGGAGGAGGAGGAGGACAAATATATTGAAACAAATCTCCCTTGACGTCCACTCCTCAGAGCTGGACGGCGAGGTCGTGGTGAACACCGGCGAGTGAAGCTCTGCGGCGAGGCGGCCCGGCGCGAGCGAGCTTCAAGAACAAGAAAGCCCGACTTGACTGAACCAGGGTTAAGATAAACCTGAGCCTTCTGCCCTGTTTCTCTCTATAGCGACTACCAGAGAGGTCAAAGGTTTATTACCTTTGCATTGAAAATGCGGAAGGTTATGTTTTGTGTTACTCGCATAACTCAAAAAGTTTTAAACCGAATCACATGAAATTTGGTGGGATGATTGGTTATTATCCGGGGACCATTTGATTAGATTTTGGGATCGATCGGGTCAAAGGTCAAGGTCATGAAAAGGTCAAAATCTTCTTTTTACCATTGCGCGGTCAATTTTTATCCAATTGACATGCAACTAATGCCAAAATGTTCATAATTCAATACCCAATCTTGTGATATGTGAAGGTATGCGCTCTACCGAGTGCCCGTTCGAGTTGTTGATGTATAAAGGCAACAACTTTGGTTTTCATGGTTTCCACTCCAGCAGCACGTCTCCCAGCAGCCGCTCCAGTTTCACCTCCGGAGGGTTTTAAGGAGTTTAGTCATCATATCGTTTGTAGACGGATTTGTACGTTTTAAACATGCTTGAAACTTTATTTTTCATGGCCGTATTTTCTGATTCATGGAGAAAGAAAAAACAAATAAATAAAATCAAAAAATTGTAAATAAATCTCAAATGGTAAAAAGCTTTGACTCATTCACGTTAATAACATGCAGCACATTTAATAAGAGTACGCATTTTTTTCTTTTTTTGTCACTTACGTTTGTATTCGTTTATGAACATAAAACAAATACAAAAATGTAAATAAACATAAAAATATATATACACCCATATATGCACATATAAATACATACACATATACACATGCACACACAAAACAGGACACAATGATATATATATATATATACATATTCTTCTTTTCTTTATAAATGTATATATATATATATGTTTAAGTATAAATGTGCATATATATATTTTCTCTCTTCATTTCTTTATATATGTATTTACATAAATATATATTTAAATATATATATGTTGAAGTATAAATGTGCATATATATATTAATTTTTTTCTAAGTATAAATGTGTGTATATATATATTGGAAAAAAATAAATATATATACATTTTAAAAATATATATATAAATACACATGCACACACAAAACAGGACACAATGATTTATATACATATACACATATATATGCATATATACAGATACATGCATACCCATGCACCCACATACATACATAAAATGCATTTCTTTTGATCATTTAGGGAATCAGCTGGAGAACTTGAAGGTATTTATATAAACACATATATATCTTTTGGTTTCCGTGGGATCGGCAGACGACTCCTCGAATCGAGTCTCTCGTCCCCTAAAAGAAGCTCGAGCAAGAAAGGAAACGAAAAACATATCAAAGGTGAAGCGAGAAGAAGTCGAGACTCGACCCCGGCCGCGTCTCGGCCTCAAACGCCGCCGCCGCCTCGTCCCTCGGCTCTCCGTGGTGGTTTCCGCTCTACCTGCTTTTACACTCAATTCATCTCGGCTTCCTCTGGCGCTTCCCTTCTTTTTTTTCCCGTGGGGCATCCGGCGGCTTCCTTCCTCTCGCGAAAACAACAGGAAGTGACCATACGTGCCACATTTTGCGACTCGCTAATCATTCGCCGCTGACAGCCCATTTACATTTTCCCTACACACACACACACACACACACACTATAGCTGCCGTATTGTTGTAAAGGAGGATTTAGATCCTTAAAAGTGTGCGGTGACTTTTGATGAACACGCTGCAATAGTATAATAACTTTGCTTTTTTTAAACAGCATTTTAAACATTTAAACTATCTCTCATGGCTGTATTTTATGATTTATGGATAAATAAATAAATAGAAAAAATAAAATTAATGCTCAGATGGTAAAAAACCTCGACTGATGACATCAGACACATTTAATAAGATAATGTTTTTATTTTGATAATGTAGGGAATCAGCTGGAGAACTTGAAGCTGAAAGGATTTAGTTTCGTTCAGTTATTTCTATCCTGATCTCTTATTTTTTTCTCCGATGATCCGACTCGTTAATTCGAGGCCGACGATGAAGACGAGTAAACCGGAATTGTGTCCGCCTAAAGGAAATACGGCACGGCGTGCAGTCGACCGGTTTGAAGTGAAAGGACAATATAGAGAGGGGTTTATATATATATATTTATTTATTTAAGACTGTGACAATGCAGAAAACAGATTGCAGTCACGTCGAGTTGACACATTCTGAAGAGTTTGTTTTTGACATTGGTGCACAGGGGAGAATAATGTGACCTCTTCATCATCCAAGACCACTTCTGGAAAGTGTTTACTTTCCCGAAAACCGAGAACTCAAATAACCCCCTCGATGATAATTGTTGATAAGTTGCAGTTTTCATTTTGCCCCATCGATCACGTAAACGCATCGACTGATATCTCGCACATATATCTCACTTTCTTATTCCAGCGAGGTTCAGCCTTCAATTTATCTCCCGATCTCTCTCTCCCTCTCTCTCTATCTCTCTAGGATTCAGCCCAGGTGATAAATCTCTGCAGCTAAAGCTGAAACAACTGACCTCAGCGCTCACTGATAATAGACGCGCTCCACTAAACTGAAATCAATACTTTATCTTTTTACACTTTCATATATATTTTTTTAACGTCACACGTTTAGCTGATGCAACTAGAATGGATAGGTCCGCCATCTTGTTCCAAGATGTTGAATTGTTTCACTTTCACTATATTAAAATCCACTCTGCTTATAGAGCTTCAGGGCAAAAAAATATATAAAAAATTAATCTATCTATCTATCTGTCTTTATATCTATACATCCACCTACCTTTCTACATACCTACATTTCTATCTATCTATATATCTACCTTTCTACCTACATACCTTTCTACCTATCTACCTTTCTACCTATATACCTACCTACCTTTCGACCTACCTATATACCTACCTACCTACCGACATACCAGTACTTTCTGATTTATGGAGTGATAAGTAGAATCCTAAATTCCCTCAGTAAAGACCTTTGACTCTGATATGTGTACAAAATGAAAAACAAGAATGTGAACGTGGCTTTACTCAAAGTTTTACATTTTGTTTTCAAGAAACTTGAGGATGACAAAAAACAAATTGTCTTAATTCAAGAAATCGATTGGGGTCCGTGGTGATATCTACGAGTTAAAATGAGTTTCTCCACAAGTACATCAAATACCATCAGACCAATCTGGCTTAAAAACCTGTCCTCTAAAACTCACATTGGCTCAGGGATGCCACTTGTGACCCTCCGGTCTCGCCCCGTTGCCTATTGGTCGCCCTGCAGCTCCACCGCATCTTCAACAGGAGTGAGGAGGTGCTCGGCGTGAGGATGGTTGTCTTCCACTCTCTAAACCAGAGGAACCCAGCGGATCGACTCGCTTCACGGTCTATCAAGTTAAAGCAAAGAAAAGTAGAGGCCTGTTTCCACGGGGTCACAAGACGGAATGTGACTCACGGTCATGCTGGTGCTGCGCCGTCCTCGGCGCGGGTCACTCTGGCTACCGTCAATTATTTCAGTAATTGATTTCAGTAGTTTGATTACGGGTCGAGGAGATCGGAATGCAGAAACACATGCGTGAGCAATGCACACGCAGTCTTTAAGAGGCTTGTGCATTCTGAAGTTTAATAACGCTCTAAATGTTCGACAAAGTTTTGACGAGAGAGACAGACGGACCGGCGTGGCCATATCCGCAAAGGGGGTCCCTCGACCTCTCACCTCCGAGATATGCGAATCGAAAAACGGGGTCTGTGGGGTTCCCAGTGCGATGGCTTGGTTGCTGCTGGCCTCCATTAACGGTAGAATACCGTTTTTCGAGGCGTCGCAGCCGATCAAAGTATTGCGTCTCGTATTCCAGTAAAATCAGTCCGTGTAGAGATAAAAAAAATCAAACACAACACAGCTGTTCATTGATTCCACATAGATCCTCGTGGAGGTAGGGCTCTATTAGCGCCGCGGGTCTCACTAACACATGCACACATACAGTGTTGAATCATCACATAGGCTTTCACTATGCCATGGGGATTCAACCCCCCTCCCCCTCCCAAGATTTTGATTGGATTAACACTTAAAGGTCAGTCCATTATATCAACTACATCGTTACATCTACGGGGTTTATGGGTTTATGCTAAATTATTCAGTAACACCAGTAAGTGAAATTAATCTGCATCACATTCCCTGCTATTACACCCCCCCTCCCCACCCCACCCATGTGTTCATAATTTTTATGTTGATTTTTTATTTTTCTTACACTGTATTAATTAGCATAAAATGTCGAATGCCGCCGCAAAGTCAAACAAAAAAGCAGAACTTGGAGACGTTCGACGAACTCCGACGTCAACCCATCGGTGTGATTATTAGACGCTCAGAGAAAATGCTTTTGGAAAAGAGAAGAAAGAACATACGGTTGAAAAGAGATGGAGGTGAAGAGGTCAGACAGACACAAGACCTTCACTAAGGAGACCGGGGTTCGTGTCCCAAAGTGCAGTCGAGTTATTTTGAAGTTGGGTTTTTTTCTTAAGTTCAGTAGTTTCGTAGTTGAGTCCAAAAATGATGTTTCAACCTAACTCAAGTGGTTTTGTTGTTTCCTGCAAAGCTGGGAAGTTTATTTTGAAAATACCGTACGCACGTAACTTTTCCTACGATATGATATCAGGATAGGTTCCGTAAACTTTTTCGTTGTATTCACAGCGTTAACCCTGTGTTTACTGCGCCATAGTAAGCTTGTGACGTGTTGGTATGAGTAACGACTTTACATTTTTTTAAATAATAATTCCTTTTTTTCTGCTGCCATCCGTCAAATAATTCCGTCAGCGAGATGGCAGCGGCCGTGGCTCCGGCTTTGGTTTCAAGCGGCTATCGGCTGACCAGAAGTCCGTGAGCGGTCGCCAGATGACATCACATGGTAATTAGCGCATCAATACACTCGCTCCAAACTCTTCTGGGTTTTCAGACGTGCAAAAAAAAGTCCTCCGGATCGAGCATCGGCTTTGTCTCCGACTCTCACGTGGCGCTTTAAAAAAAAATATTTATGTCACCGGCAACACGTTTGACAAACACCCCGCGTTGCGTCACCTAAAAGCTTTTTCACGCACGCTGTACGGGGCACTCACATTCATCTGACTGCAGCTCTCGTCTCTCTCTCGCCTCCTTTAGTGCTCCCCCCCTCCCACCGGGGACCCTCAAAGCCAGCGTGCTAGCTAACGTACTGCAGGCGGGTCAAACTGAGACGAACGCACGGTGCGATCCTTCAGACGGGGCGAGTCGTGACTCATCTCGTCTTCAGTTGAGAGATGTGGGAAAACACATCGGAGTTGACCTTTATTTTATTTTCGTGGGCACGTCTCACCAGAGGATTTCTGGCGAAGGGAACCGTGTTCCTGCGGTCGGACCGGCTTTGATCGGAACATGTCTGATACGTCTCTCGTCACCTCACCGCCATTCGAGTGATCTCACGGGAGTGTGCGTCGATAGCGTTGCGGCGGCGGGGGTGTGTTTAGGCTCGGCTGCAGAGTGGGTGGAGCGGAGGGTAGGATTCAGGGATCGGTGTCTAATTAGACACCGATCCTTGAATCTGTGTGTGTGTGTCTCCTTAAAGGGGCAGTAGGGACTGAGGAGCGAGAGAGTGGAGAGCAGAGGCACAGTCTGCAATCTTTAATAAAAGATATTACCAAATATCGTGGAATATGCCGACTACCAACTATTCATACACTGTCATTCATTGATTGTGTTGTTACTGTGTTTTAATTTGTGTGTAATGATGCCTTCTGTACACATTACATCTATTACACCTGTCCATCCTGGAGAGGGATCCTCCTCTCTTGCTCTCCTGAAGGTTTCTTACCTTTTTTCCCAGTGAAGGGTTGTTTGGGAGTTTTTTCTGATCCGATGTGAGGTCAAAGGTCAGGGATGTCTATGTGTACAGATTGTAAAGCACTCTGTGACAAATTCGTAATTTGTGAAAATGGGCTATACAAATAAACTGAATTGAAAAAATATCCTTCCTGTATGCTCGTCCTTTGATGTTTTTGGGTGACGGCCTCAAACCTGTAACAAGCGTGTATAAAAGGTTGTTAGGTCTTGGTCTACTCTTTGGCAAAGTGTTTTAAAACCGGACGATTATGGAGCCAAGCGGGGCCACGGACTTCAAAAGGCTCAACAACTGATTTTAATTCAATCAGGAGAGACGGGTATTTAGAGTTGAACAATCATTTATTACAATAGAATATTGCAATAGTGCAAAGTATTTTTGGCGATTGGACTCCATCCTGAAGTAGGATAAACCAGGGGTAGAGCTGCTGATATCTGCGCAGGCAGAATCCCCCCATGGAGTCCAGACACTGGTGGTGGTGTCGAAGCCGCGTTGCCGCAACGCCAATTGGAGGAGCCTGGGGTGGCGGAGGGACGAACTGACGCGAGCTGAAACGACAACTGACAGCAGCCGAGAACAGAACTTTAAAGTGTTACCAACGACTCTGTGATAGGCTTATCCAACTGGGCTGGCTCTAAATGGTTCATTCATCGGGCCCGCCCCCAATCAGCTAATGGAGTAATCGCTGCCAGACTTGTGAATGAACCAGCTGTACCCAATGTCTTCCTGTCTGAATTTTCGCTAAGCTACATTTCAATCAGGAGAGATGGGTATTTAGAGTTGAACAATCATTTATTACAATAGAATATTGCAATAGTGCAAAGTCTTTTTGGCGATTGGACTCCATCTTGAAGTAGGATAAACCAGGGGTAGAGCTGCTGATATCTGCGCAGGCAGAATCCCCCCAAAGAGAATTATTTTATATGTATAAAATAAATTAAACCTTACCTACAGCCGCAGAAGTTTCCTAGGCACCCCTAGAACCATTTCATGAAACCACTAGTTATGGTTCGAAGGGGTTAAGGCTAGCCGTAATAGTACACATCACAGAGTTAAGAAGGTCTAGCTAAAAAGCAAGAGAGGAAGGACCCGAAGGACTGCAGACAAGGATACGGAGGTCTATCGACCGCAGAAGCTAATAGTGCCGATCTAGATATACAGCACGAAGACAGCAGGATCCGACCGGATCCCGAAAATGATAGTGGGGTCGGAAATGACGCAGAAAGGCAGATTAGGGGTGAAGATGCACCGCAGACAAGGACAGGAGGGGGTCGAGAGTAGACCGCAGAACTGGACAGTGTGAATAGGAACTACCACTTCAAAGGAGAAGGGGATTTTAAGATCCCCGAATGGATAGCGGGGGGTCACGACGTGCTTGGTCGCTCCCAAGGACCGGATAGGTTGGGTCAAGTTAGACCGCAGACAAGGACAGGTTGAGGTCCTGTGTAGACCGCAGAACAGGATAGTAGGGGTCACGTTCAAGACCGCAGGACAGTTCGAGTCGGATTTGTATCGGTTGGTCGCTTCGTTAGACCCCTGTCGGACTCTGGCGTTCCCACGCATCCGGGGAAGTACGTCCGGGAAAAAGACTGTGTCCTCGTTGGACGGGTTCGTCGCAGACCCAGAAACAATAAATACCCGGAAACAGGAATATTATGTCAGCTTTGTGACGGCCCTCCCTGGACCTGTAAACGAGAGCGGGTTTCCATACAATCTTTTGCCTGATTTTTTTGCTGGAAATTGGAAGATAATCCGCTTTGCCAGGTAACGGAGACCTAGGAAAATAAGAAGGATACCGTTACGCCAGATAGCGTTCACCTAGGAAATTAAGAAAAGATCACGTTAAGCTGGGCAACGTAAACCGCTAACTATTACGTTAAACTAGGCAACGTCAACCAGGGAAGTAGAAACTTCACGTTAGTTAAGGGCAACGTGAAACCAGAGAAAGCTAGAAGAACACGTTTAGGCGAGACAACGTAAAAGCAGGAAAATATTCTTCTTCTTCTTTTAGATTTAAGGCCAGCATAGCCGCGAAATGAACACCACCACCAGTTATATGTAAACCTTACCAATTTAAGGTTTCAGGGACCTTTGATTTGACCATATGGTGTCAAGGTCCAGCCGGATGTCGGAGCCAACGGCAGAGGAGGACCACCTCCCCATTCTCTGGAGAGTTGAGGCGGAGATGCCTTGGCGGCCGCCGAAGTAGCAGCCCCTATCCGGAAAAAATGCCCCGAGTAGTTTGGCTAGGCTAAGTTGCTATTTGGGAGGATAACCTTCCAATGACCCCGGAACCATGTCTGAGATATGGCCACCTTCCCCGGGGGAAGGAAGAGAGGAGCAGCGGAGCCAGTCTTAGGCTGAACCAAGAGGTACTTGTTGTGCACCGACAGATATGCTAGAGAGGTTCATGTCATTTATGTTCGCTTTCTCTCATTCCAGGCTTCCTGATTGTTTTCACCTGTCATCACACCTGTCTCCTATGCTCATCAGTGTCAGAAACACACCTGATTGGTCCCACCTGTGTCTTGTTACCATGTGCTTAAATTCCCCTGTCTCCCAGTGTTCCTTGTCAGTTCGTCTGGTCTTTTGCCATGATCAGGTCGGGTTATGTTGGGCTCTTGAAAAGTTTTGATCCTCGCTTTCATTTGTTCACTGCAGAACCGAAAAATAAAGTACTTACAAATACTTTATCTCTGTCTATTGGGTCCTACTTCCTACGTGTCTGAGATCGTAACAGAACGAACTGACCACATTATGGACCCACTGTCGGTACAGGGCGTGACGACTTTTCATCACGAGGAATAACTGGACAAAGTCTGCCGGGACACACAAGAGCTGAGCAGGCGGTTCAGGAAGAATTATCTACACAGATGCAACAACTGGTTGCCCAAATGAATAATTTTTCACTCATCAACAGACTGCTCCTCCGGTGACGTCATCCACAGCTGAGAATTTGCCTGTCAATACTCCAGCTGACGACCCAGGTCAGGCTGTTTCCTCGGCTGGCTCTTCCGGAGAGATTTTCCGGAGACTC
This sequence comes from Pseudoliparis swirei, assembly GCF_029220125.1. Classification (NCBI taxonomy): domain Eukaryota; kingdom Metazoa; phylum Chordata; class Actinopteri; order Perciformes; family Liparidae; genus Pseudoliparis; species Pseudoliparis swirei. Next base: position 3,607,125 of record NC_079395.1, read on the forward strand.
TTAGAGCCTTTCTGGTACAGTGTGATCTGCATTTTCAACACAACCCAGCAGCTTTTTATCTGAGCACGGTAAAGTGGCGTTTATTGTGTCTCATTTAGAAGAGCTGCAGCCTGGGCTACTGCAGAATGGTCTAGAGACACCGAACTATGTTACTCATTGGCCGATTTCATAGAGACTATGAGGCGCATTTTGACCACTCATCGCCTGCTACGGAGGCCAGCAGAAGACTGTTTCAAATCGTCAGCTCAACCGTCAGGTGGTTGATTATGCCATCGAGTTTCGTACAGCAGCAGCGGACAGCGGATGGAATGTTGCCTTCATGACAGGACTTTCGGAACCGATAAAGGACCAGCTGGCTCCACTGGAGACACCCGGGATCTGGAATCCCTCATCGCTGTAGCCATCCGGATCGATAACCGTCTTCGAAAGAGAGACGAGATGTTATTCCCAGCTTCCAGAATTGCGGAGGATTTCAGCTCATGTTACCGGACCATCAGAGGACTACACTTCCGAATGACTCCGGTGAACCCATGCAGCTTGGAAGAACCAGGCTTTCTCTGGAGGAGAGGCAGCGCCGTCGGTTGCTGTTTCTACTGCGGCCAGCGGGTCATCAACTCGCTTCATGCCGGGAAAGGATCGTGCTCACCAGTCAAAGGAGGCGCTGGTGAGCAAGTTTCCGCAGACTTCCCTCCTCGACCTGTTACTCAGGTAGACATTTGTATTAACAATCAGACCATTGACCAGGGTGTGTTAATAGACTCAGGGGCTGAAGCCTTATAGACTGGGGCCTAGTCAAACAGCTAAAAATAAAACTGTCCGCTATCTCATCCTGTTAGTGCCAGTGCCTTAGGCGGCCGCTTGTTGTTCACAGTTACCCATTGCACTGAGCCCATACGGATTACTATAAATAAGGACCATACCGAGAGCATGCAATTTCATATTTTTGAGTCGACTCAGCACCCGATTATTTTGGGGTTTCCTTGGCTGAAGATCCACAATCCTCACATAGACTGGCCTTCAGGAAAGTTAAGGAATGGGGAGAGGATTGTAAGGGCAGGTGTAAACTCTGTTAATGCACCAACAGACTCTAGTAGGATCATTATAGATCACCCTGACTATCCTGATCTACACAAGGTACCTTCCTGTTACCATGATTTAAAGAAGCGTTTAACAAGTCTAAAGCCTTGTCGCTACCTCCTCACCGAGATTTTGACTGTCCATTGATCTCTTCCCCATTCCCAAGGGAGACTTTACTCGATTTCGAGACCTGAGAGAACAGCAATGGATGAATACATCTCCTCTTCACTCCAAATCAGGGATTATCCGTCCTTCATCGTCTCCAGGATTCTTTGTGGGAAAGAAAGACGGGTCTCTGAGACCTTGCATAGACTACAGTCCACTAAATGACATTACGGTGAAGAACCGCTATCCTCTGCCACTCATGTCATCTGCTTTTGAACTGCTTCAATCGGCCAAGATATTCACCAAGTTGGATTTAAGAAATGCATATCACTTGGTTAGAATAAAACAAGGGGATGAGTGGAAGACTGGGTTCAACACTCAGAATGGTCACTATGAGTACTTGGTAATGCCTTTTGGACTGTGCAATGCATTCAAGCTTTTGTGAATGAGGTTTTGCGGAATTCTTGAATATTTCAGTGTTTGTGTCTCTGGATGACATACTGATTTACTCACCAGACGCTAAATCTCATGTTAACCATGTCCGCCAAGTTTTGCAGAAACTACTGGATAATCAGCTATATGTCAAGGCAGAGAAGTGCGAGTTCCACACAGAAGAGGTGTCTTTCTTAGGATACATAGTCTCACCTAATCATATCCAAATGGATCCTAAGTCAGTGCAGTATCCCAGTGGCCAGACTCCAGGAAAAGGTTCAGCAGTTCCTAGGATTTGCTAACTTCTATAGGAAGTTTATTAGAATTTCAGTTCTGTTGCTGCTCCTCTGCATGTTCTGACTTCTCCTAAGGTTCCTTCAAGTGGACCCCCCAGGCGGATCTTGCTTTCAAACTTCTCAGAGATAGATTCACCTCAGCTCCCATACTCACCATTCCAGATCCCCAGCGCCAGTTTATGGTCGAGGTGGATGCTTCCAATGAGGAATTGGAGGAGTACTGTCTCAACGTTCTGCAGAAGACAACAAGATGCATCCATGTGCTTACCTGTCGGAAGTTGACAACGGCAGAGCGGAATTATGAAACAAGGAATTGTTAGCTGTAAAAGCTGCCCTCGAGGAATGGAGACACTGGCTGGAGGGTGCAGAGCAACCGTTTTAGTCTGGACAGATCACAAGAATCTAGAATATATAAGAAAGGCTAAGCGTCTCAACTCCCGTCAGGCCAGGTGGACACTTTTCTTTAGTAGCTTCAACTTGGTCTCAGAATCAAAAACCCGATGCTTTGTCGATCCCGAACCACTTGCGGTGAGCCCAAGACCATCCTTCCACTTAACCGGGTGATCGGAGCCTTTTCCTGGCAAGTGGAGTCAGTCGTTAAAGAGGCAAATGTCATGAATCCAGCGCCTAGCGAGTGTCCCAACAATCTGCTGTTTGTTCCTGAGGCTCTTCACTCCAAGGTCATCCACTGGGCTCACTCATCTGTGCTTTCGTGCCATCCAGAACAATGTTCAGGATTCAACAACGTTTCTGGTGGCCATCCATGAAGAAAAATGTGGCCGAGTATGTAGCGGCTTGTCCGGTGTGTGCGTGTAATAAGACCTCATCTCAAGTTAAGATGGGCTTGCTCCAGCTCTGCCGATTCCCCATCGTCCTTGGTCACACATTTCGATGGATTTTGTGACAGGATTTCCCTCATCCAGAGGCAAGACTACGGTTCTAACAGTGGTTGATCGATTTTCAAAGATGGCTCACTTCATCCCATTGACCAAGCTTCCCTCTGCCAAAGTCACCGCAGAGGTCATGATGAATCACGTATTCAGGATCCATGGATTCCCTAATGACATTGTTTCCGACAGGGGTCCACAATTCATTTCCGCCTTCTGGAAAGAGTTTTGTCGACTCATAGGTGCCACCGTCAGCCTGTCATCAGGATATCACCCTCAGTCAAATGGACAGTCGAACCAAGAACTAGAGACTACGCTACGTTGTCTCGTCTCCCGAACCAGACCACCTGGGTGACCACCTCACATGGGTCGCGGTAGCCCACAATACCCTACCTACGCCGGCCACAGGTCTCTCTCCATTCCTTTTTGTCAATGGTGTCCTGCCTCCTCTTTTCCTAACAACGAGGAAGAGGTGATGGTTCCATCGGCACATGCCATGATCAGGCGTTGTCGCAGAGTTTGGGCTGGTGCTCGCCAGTCTCTTCTCCAGTTCAGCTCGGATGAAGGCTGTTGCGGACGTTCATCGCAGGTCGCTCCCTCCTACAGTCCAGGCCAAAGGTTTGGCTCTCTACCAAAGACTTACCACTCCATGTCGCCTCAAAGAAACTGGCTCCGAGATTTGTGGGTCCGTTTCCAGTGTCCAGAGTCATCAACCCCAGGACCTTGAGAGTGCACCCAACGTTTCACGTTAGTAAAATCAAGCGGTGTGTGAGAGCACACTTGTTCCCTCCACCCAGTTCTTTGAAAGCTACTGGAGGTCCGTAATGCAATTCCTGGTAGACTGGAAGGGTTACGGTCCTGAGGCTAGAAGCTGGATAGCTGCTTCATTTATCGTGGACAAGACTCTTATCCACGACTTTTACAATCAGCCTGGGCCATCAGGAGTTGGACAGATATGCTAGAGAGGTTCATGTCATTTATGTTCGCTTTCTCTCATTCCAGGCTTCCTGATTGTTTTCACCTGTCATCACACCTGTCTCCTATGCTCATCAGTGTCAGCCCCGCCCCTGATTGGTCCCACCTGTGTCTTGTTACCATGTGCTTAAATTCCCCTGTCTCCCAGTGTTCCTTGTCAGTTCGTCTGGTCTTTTGCCATGATCAGGTCGGGTTATGTTGGGCTCTTGAAAGTTTTGATCCTCGCGCTTTCATTTTGTTCACTGCAGAACCGAAAAATAAAGTACTTACAAATACTTTATCTCTGTCTCCCGGGTCGTGCAATTGGGTCCTACTTCCTACGTGTCTGAGATCGTAACAGTACTCAAGCATGCTTCATGTTAGTTAAGGGCAACGTGAAACTAGAGAATGCTAGAAGCACCCGTTTAGATGAGACAACGTAGAAGCAGGAAATTGAGGAAAACTCACAAGAAACTGATCACATCGCACCAGCATGGTTCCACAAGTCCGTGTTAGCGAGCGGATCTGGAACCTTAGCTATGGTGAGATACGGCTGTACATAAGATGACTGACAAGTCACTGCCAACCAATACTTGAAACGGACACCACAAACAATTTATATGAATGACTTACCCTATAGTGCCGGACTTCAATGATTTATGACTTGCCAGCATTAGGTTGAGGTCAGGGTAAAGGTCTACAGCTGTCCCATTCCCGGCATCAGTGCAACTGCGATGCCTAGGGGTTAGCCAAAGTAGCAGCCTCTGTGCTACCCCTTTGACCTACATAATGCTTCGTTGATCGAAGAAAGGAGCCCTCCCAAAGCTGCCTAGATACTTGGAGTATTGCCCGGGAAGACCATCCAGGATCCGAAAATGGCCTGAGGTGTTTAGGAAGCTGAGCGTCTCCTAAGCTAATGAAGTTGCTTAACGATCACCATTGACGGACTGCAACTGTGTCACAGAGGGAGGCCAGTAACCCCCTAAAACCACGGATGGCCTGCATCCGTGTAGCCCTTGACTGCATCAGGGAAATGCACCATCAGCCTTTGCAGCAAACGCAACTCCATACAGAAATTGTCCAACAACCTGCCCGTCAAGATAGATAATCTCGGGAAAATTTGAGATATCCAGAGAGTAGGCCATAAACGCGCATTCGTCAGGTATGATACCTCTGACGAATGTACCAATGGCCAGGAGTGTGAGTAAGCGTAAACTCTTTTACTTGTTCTTGCGTCCTAGACCAAGCCTCCGCAGACGCCCACGACTATACTGCCGCGCTCACACCAAAGCGTTTATGCAGTCCTTTATGCAAGGGTCAAGACCCAGCCGATATCGTCCTCACGCTGGACCTACCCCTGATAGATACTCTCTATTCTACCTTCTTACCTCTCTAGTCATTCCACATGCAACAGTACTAACCTGCCAATCAGATTGCCCGCTGAATTACTCCTCAGGTGTCCGGTACACAGCTAGAGGTGAATATGAATTGCCACACTGAAGTTGAAATAGATTGAGATCATGATCACGATCTCCTGATTAATGAGCATTAGTTCAATCACATTTCTCCTCGGATTTAACATTAGACAGGGAGCATGTACTGATGGAAAACTCTTCCTTTTGCCATCTGTCAGGTATTCTTACAACTAGCCAACGTTATCATCCTGTTTCTTCTGAAAACGTATTACCACATTTAAAGACGAGCTGTTGAATTAACGTTTACTGACTATTTAAAGAAAACACAAAAACCCACGCCTACTAAATATATGCTACCTCTATTATACTTCTAAATGTTGTATCCTAACAAGCCCACTCTGGCTTTTACCTTATTCTGCTACCCAACTACAAATATGTGACCAAGCAAAGCCATCTTTACCACAAACCGGTAGGCAGAAAGAAAGTAAATCTTTGAAAGTCAAGTTTCCAACAGATCGACTCCCATTCCCCAACTTAGCGGCTCAATGCTTGCTTCTGCCTGCCATTAGAGGCTCAATGCTAGCTCCAGCCAGTCTTACAGGCCCAACGCTTGCTCTAGCCAGTCTTACAGGCCCAACGCTTGCTCCAGCCTTCCGAGGCTCAATGCTCGCTCCGGCCAGCTTTTACAGGGTCAATGCTAGCTCCAGCCAGTCTTACAGGCCCCAATGCTCATGCCAGCCTGCCTTCCAGACCCAAGGCTCGCTCCAGCCAGTCTTACAGGCCCAATGCTTGCTCCAGCCTTCCGAGGCTCAATGCTCACGCCAGCCTTACCGGCTTAATGTTTGCTCTAGTCAGCCTTAAGGGGCACAGCGTTAGTCCCAGCTATCTTGTAAAGGCTGAAACTTGCTCCGGACTACATCGGCTCTATTGACTTTACAGACTCAATGACTTCGACCTTCTTTATAAATATAAACTAAAATATAAAATATTTATTTTCATTTGTATACAATATATAAATATATTTATATTTTATTCTCACTGACATCCTCCCACTAAATGTACTTACATGACGTCAACTACGTTACGTATTATTTAGTTGCAACTGCATCCTTAAGTTAACCTAAATTAGAAACCTTTATTTACACTACGTATCCGTTGATACAACTATCAGGCTATGTCAAAACAGAATACACGTTAGACAATGTGATGTCACGACCAAGCCGCGACCACAGCGGGACTACCAGAGTAATCGCCGGCTGCGATACTTCTCCTGACGCGTGCATGCCTGGCGCCGTCCTACCGCGACATTAACGTTTGTATTAACTGCTGCCCCGTTATGTCATTTCACAAGCGGCATCACTTTCGAACACGCTCCCCTTCCGTGACTGGAAGGATTGGTTCGTACTGCTTGAATCGAAAAGACGGTCCGGAGCTTCGGGCGCGAGTCTGAACTCAGAGTGCCCTTATTTAGTGTTCCGGTTCACCTCACGGAGCCCAGTTAGCGCCGCCGAAACAACGTAATAAAGACACAGCGGTTACCGGGATTTGAAGAGAGCATCGATGGTGTGCATGAAGCTACACCGTGACTGCAGGGCGGAGATGACGCCGTTGTCAATCGTAGAGGAGACGAATTCCTGGCGTACCAAATACCAGAAGCGCCGTGCTCCTCTTCGCCTGCAGCCTCGGCATACCCCCGCTCTTCCGGTCCCGTCGCCGTAGAGGGAGCAGCTGATAGCAGCTAACTAACTAGCCATACTTGCTAGTGGAGCAGGAGAGGAGGCTCGCTGCTAGAAATACCGCACTGGGTGAGTACGCCTGAGCAGGGCAGCCCGCCGGCTGCCACTGAACACACCTCTCCACGAGATAACCACAATCGGAATCTGACATGTTTCAGCTCCCAATAATTAGATGCAATCAGCAGAGGACCAATCTCCCCATACGAACTGACGCGAGCTGAAACGACAACTGACAGCAGCAGAGAACAGAACTTTAAAGTGTTACCAACGACTCTGCGATAGGCTTATCCAACTGGGCTGGCTCTAAATGGTTCATTCATCGGGCCCGCCCCCAATCAGCTAATGGAGTAATCGCTGCCAGACTTGTGAATGAACCAGCTGTACCCAATGTCTTCCTGTCTGAATTTTCGCTAAGCTACATTTGACAGAATTGGGCAACTTTTTATGACTGATGGGCATTTTAGTGCATCTGATTGTTGGACTATTGACCACGAATCATCCTTCAGCAACTACACCTCCTCCGGTGCGATATGATGTAGAAATCAAGCACCTTTCATAACGCCTGCTTTATACCAAACCTCATAAAACAGATGTGGCGAAACTCTTCCCTTCAGTCTTGATTTAGTTATGCTTTTGAATATTTCTTCAGTCGTGGGCTCCACGAGGATTTTATTGTCACGTAACCATGTGAACGTCATCTTCTTGAAACCCCCCGTTGCCAGTTCTTACTCACCCAGGGGAGTCTGCTTACCGATCTCCTCTCAGGTCTCATTCGGCTGAGTCGAGACTTTAAAGCAGCGCTCCTGTCACATGTCACGCCGCACAAATCCATTCCCTGTAATGGCCGAGGTCTTACGGTTCCTATTCATCTGCAGTGCATAAAAATTAAAAAAACAAGACGGCATGTGATGTAACGAAGCAATTACATTAACTCCGCAGCAGCCACTCGGCAGACTGTTGCTCGTGGTGCCGGCTATCCACGCTTTTTATTTTTTTACATACTGTACTTTTTTTCTTCGCTCTGAATATCTTTGCATGTCGATGAGATGCAAGGGGAGCGACGCTGAATACGTTAACAGAATCAACCCTCTGGTGCATCCGAGTGGCTCCGAAACGGGGCACGATGGCGGGATCGATCAGAAAGCATCGGCACAACTCGTTGTTTTTTGGTTTGTTCTCTTCAAATGGAGAAACTTTTTATTTATTTTTGTAGCCTTAATGTGATCGTGGATTTCTAATCCGGCACCAGGCACTGTTTGCAAATTAATAACTGGCCATTATCTGCCGGCCACAGAACTGTAGGACGGCTAATTAAAACCGAGTGACTATTTTGTTTTGGCATGGCTTCCAAAAGCGAGATTTTAAAAGATTTTGTAAAAGATTTTGTGTGTGTGTGTGTTTCTTTTTATCTCCTTCATCTCTGATAATTTACTCTGGTAACTTTCACAAAAGGACTGTGGTATAAATATTACAATTGCCGTTTTTTTGGGGATGTTGTGAGCAAAGATTTGCTTGTATTTAAATTGATATAGAATATGCACGAAATATAAATAAATGAGAGTATTTAGATCCTTATACAACATTTTAATTAATACATTTTAAATAACATTTAATATTTAGTATTAGTATTTTGTTTTTTAGTATTGTGTTTTATATTTATTGTCATTAATGCTCTGATGTGCACCACTGCTGTGATTTTTTTCCCCACTGTGGGACAAATAAAGGAATATCATATCATATATCATAAAAAACGTGCATCGTGGTCGTATCCCCTTGTCATGTTATGGCGTTCTCGTATGTTGTCTCCACTAATATAGTTATAATTAGACAAGTACTCATTAATCAAAATGTACTAACACACCAGGCTTGATTTATGCTCGTTATTCAGTTGCTATGGATGCATCCTGTCGGAGGCGGACCGGCATCGCCGACGACATTCGCCGCTTCATGACAACTGCATCGATTTTATCGTCACGTGACTATCTTCACATCGGTCGGGATGAACGTAAGCGAGGGGTTTTCACAAAGCACAAAGGTTGTGTTTATATCTTCTTTTTTCTTCTTCAGCGATGCAGGAAATCCAAAAAAGTGTCACTTGTGAAATATTCGCTGAGAATCTCGAGTGTGACGAACGGACGACTTTCAGAGCAGAAACTCACCGGTGTAAAAATAATGAAATAGTCAAGCTCATACAAGTGTTTGTAGGGCACTGTATATGAATCATCTTTTATTCCAGTTACATTCTCCCTCAGTCTGTTACGGAGGCGTCGTCACGACCTCCGCGGGGAGACGAGACCATCGCTCCGGCGCAGTTATATTCTTAATGCTCGTCATCGGCGCCACCGGGTCGGACGCAGCTGCCAAAATCATGGAATTTTTTTTTTTTACCAGAAACTCCTTCAGGTCAGACTCCAGAGGACCTGCTGCGTCTCCTCCTGGAGCAGAGCTTCTCCTGGTCCCCACTGGGGAGGAAATTAGAGTTATTTTTAAGGAGGATCTTGTTTTTGGAAACACAACCTCTTTTGTCGACAGGGGTCGCCAAAATCAACTAAAACAAAAGTTCCTTGTTGTAGCTTTAAGAGTTGAATATAACTTGAATTGCTGCTGCGTCTCCTCCTCCTGCGGGGCCAGGAGCAGCGCTTCTCCTGGTCCCCACTGGGGGGGGGAATTAGAGTTATTTTTAAGGGGGATCTTCTTTTTTTTAAACGCTACCTCTTTTGTCCACAGGGCTCGCCAGAATCAACAACAAAAAGGTTCCTCGTCGTAGCTTTAAGAGTCGAATTAACTTGAATTTCTTCTGCGTCTCCTCCTCCTGGAGCAGAGCTTCTCCTGGTCCCCACTGGGGGGGAAATTAGAGTTCTTTTGAAGGAGAATCTCGCTTTTGGAAACACTACCTCTTTTGTCCACAGGGGTCGCCAAAATCAACACAATAAAATTCCTTGTCGTAGCTTTAAGAGTTGAATATAACTTGAATTGCTGCTGCGTCTCCTCCTCCACTGGGGGGGGGGGGGGGAATTAGAGTTATTTTTAAGGAGGATCTTGTTTTTGGAATCACTACATCTTTTGTCCACAGGGGGCGCCAGAATCAACAATATAAAAGTTCCTCGTCGTAGCTTTAACAGTTGCATTCCTCTAACGGCATGTTATAGAACACGTATTTAAATGAGGGTATACGTACAGTATGAGTTATATAAACACTCTATTGTCCTCTACGCCGCCCAGAAGGTCAACGATGACTCATCGGCACTTTAGGGGAGGCAATGGCCGAGGACCCCCCCCCCCCCCCGAACCCCTTAAACTCATGACACAATGTGATGCCGCTGCCGACTGCTGCAAATTGTGCCCACAGCCGAGGTCTCAACAAAAGAGACTCCCGTTGTGGAGGCGCTCCACCGGGGCCGCCGGGGCCAAACAATGGCGCTCTGTTCCAAATATGTTGTTTGTCACATCGCCTGCCCTTCTTTTTTTTCTCTTCTTCTTCCGAAGGCCCCGTCAATGCCGCCGTTGTTCCGCTGCATTTCAACTTTATCCCACATCTTGTGCAACTGGAGATACGCAGTTGTTTTTTTGTACTCTTCATACACGACCGTGTGTTCGCCGTTTAGCGAGTTTAATAATAGCGCCGCATTAGTCACACTGTTTTGACTGCGAGATTAAAACTTTATTTTTTCCAGAGAGGCGTCAGAGTCAAACTAATTAAAGTGTTGTTAGTCGTGTTGGCTGACGGTGATTTAACAAAATAAAAGCCTGATTCCTTCGCGTTTTTTTAAAGCCCCGCAGCGATGAACTGTTGAGGTTTTTTTTTTTAATGAAATTACATTTTTACGAGTGAATCTTTTATGCACAGCAAGGGCATATACATACATCCCTTCATGTATCAACACAGGCCTATTACACCTGATTAATATTGATGCTTCTTTGATCAGGGTGGGGGGGGATCACGGCAGAGCAGAAGGGAAGGAGAAAAAAAGTAAATACATGTCTGGAAGGGTGCAAGTGTGTATTTATACTGCGTCCTTCTGGAGCTTTATACATATTTAGATATTCTATTAGAAACTCCCCCTGTGCACCATGGGCGGCACTGCTTGTTGTTGTTGTTTTTTCTTCTTCTTTCTTTCTCTCTCTACCTCTTCATCTTCATCTCGCCTGCATCTTCAGGAAACGAGTGCACCGGTATCGTGAATAGCGAATATATATTTATATATATATACACGCTTTTGGTGCTCGTATATAAGTTCTATTGTAGAACGAGGGAGCCACAGGTGACCGAGATTCAAATCTCACACACACATGCACGGTATCTCCTGCAGAAGGAGCTGCCACTATACACTAACCCTGCACAGCTTCTTCTTCTTCTTGGTGAATAATCATCTTAATGGCGGTTCTATTGTGACCTGACGGCGGTCACGTGGCTCTCTGGGCCACCATGAAGGGGCAGAGGTCTCTCTGATTTGGTTCCAGAGAATGCAGGAATTGATCAGGTATGATTTAATGACCCCTTACGAATATTCGGAGGGGGGGCGATGCGTGTCTTTGCACACGGTCCTCTCTTTTGCGCGTTCAAGTTTCTAGTCGCCGAGAGAAGGTGGTGTCCGTCGTGTTTCGTGTGATGAAATAACAAAAACAGAGAAGTGGAGTCTACTGGAGTCTAGTGGAGTCTAGTTTAGGGACCGACGCGCTCCGCACAGCGCTTCTCCTGCTCCGGAGACGCTCGCGCTCTCTCTCTCTCTCTCTCCTCGCTCGCGCACTCGAATCATTCGACTTCCTCGTTCTCGGTACGCGAGCGTTCTCCGGGTTTATATACGGCTCTAAAAATAGCGCCCGATGCGGCCCAATGGGGAGCCGGAGGAGGCGTCGGGAGCGCGCACCAACCACAACACACAGGACGAGTCGGCTACCGGCTCTCCCATTGGCCAGGGGGGGGGGGTCGGTCTTGGGAGGCGGGACGGCGCGCTCCCGCGAGCTCATTGGCGGACGCGCCGAAAACGTAATACAATCACATGGAGGAGGGAGGGAGGGGGGGGGGTCTGTATTTTTGAATCAGGAGGAGGAGGAGTGAGTGAGGGGGGGGGGTAAGTTTTACAGTGCAGTGACGGACTTTTTTGTGTGTGTGCAGAGTTCAGTGTTGTGCGCTTCTCGGTGCGTCACACGCTCCAAACCTCCAGTGGAAGCGCGCGCGCGGCTCCGGAACCTTCAATACATGCGGATGCAGCCGAGACTCTCCAGCTCCTCTCTCTCTCTCTCTGTCCGAAAACACAGCGAGCTGTTCGGTTCATTCTTGCCCTCCTCATCCTCTCTGCAGGCTGCATCTTAAAGGAGTGAAATGGATGTCATCCCCATGTGCAGCATCTTCCAGGAGCTCCAGATTGTGCACGACACCGGATACTTTTCCGCTTTACCGTCCCTGGAAGAGTACTGGCAGCAGGTAACGACTTTATTCCCTCCATCCGAAATGCGCAGAGAAGAAGAAGAAAAGAGAGAGAGAGAGAGAGCCTGACAGGTCGTCCCGTGCGTCTGTTTCTTCGGAGTAAAGTGCGCGGAATGTCGGTGATTTGGTGGAAGTTGCTCTCCGGTGACAGCGGCGCGTGCCCGCGCGGTGTGTGACTCCACGGCGGAGTCGGTGCAACAGTTACAAGTCGACTTGTGCTTTAAAATAAATAACATGTTTTTAAGGGGAAGTAATAATGCAATAAGTTCCCTTCATGACATCTCTCTGTACCGTCATGCTGCCGCGGACTTTATTCATTTTACATATTTAGTGAGCTATACGAACACTTTGAAGTGACTTTTTAAAATGTGTTATATTTGTTATATTTTTTATAGATGTTTAATTTATTTTTATTTTTATTTTTGCTTTTGAAAATATTGCCGCACATAAAAAAAGATTTAGCGACAATGTAGCGAGCCGTGCGCCTCTCTCTCTCGCTCTCTTTCCTCTTTCTGTCTCTCTCTCTCTCTCTCTCTGTCTCTCTCCCTCTCTCTCGCTCTTGCTCTCTGTCAAACACACACATACACACACACACAGACGAGAGACAGTGACAGCCAGAGAGCGAGAGAGAGAAAGAGAGAGAGAGGCAGTGACAATCAGAGAGAGAGAGAGAGAAAGAGAGAGAGAGGCAGTGACAGTCAGAAAGAGAGAGAGAGAGACTGTTTTGGCTGGATGACAGACTTTTACACTGGAAACTAGTTTAAAGACGAGGGTCGCCTCTTCCTCGGGATTTTTGTTGTTGATGTTTTGGGTGAAATGAAATGAATCGGCAGCTCGGGTTCAGTCGTCTTCTCTCTCGCTCTCTCTCTCTCTCGCTCTCTCTCCCCCATCATCTATCAAGATCTCATATCTGGCTGCGGGCCAAGCCCCCCCCCTCCTCCTCCTCCTCCTCCTCCTCTAGGCATTTAAAGCTCGCCTGGGATTCATCCGGCTCTGCTGACGTGAAGCATTTGCCGAGAATGACTCGTCTCTCGTTACCAGACGACAACCGCGGCATTCCTCCTCCGGACCCGGAGCGCTCCGGTCTGAACGACCGCTCCGTCCAGAGGAAGTGTTTAGGGAAGAGGAAAACACATCGCGGTTTCCTCTTTGAGTTAAATAAAATAAATATAAAGTCATTTTTCTTGACTTCTTCGTCGTCCCTCCTGCGTGCGGCATGACCTCGTCATCATCACACGTGATGAAGCTCCATGAGGGAAGCTTCACGTCCTGTAGAGGATGTGCTCTCTCACTTCCTATAAAAAAGGAAGGAAAATGAGCCTCTTGCAGTATTCATGTCGGGCTTTTATTTTGGTGTTTTTTCTTCTTCTTCTCTGGACCCCCGTGAACCAGACCCCCCTCCTCTCGGCTCCCCGGTGTGCGATGTTATTCCTCCCGATGCATTATTGAATCCCACATTACGCTGAATAATTGATAGATTTTAAAAGATCTACAAGCACTTCCCTAACCCCTATGGTGGGGGGGGGGGGGGCTCTGTAGCATATGTAAATGTCATGGCCGACGAGAGCATCTTGTTCTCTCGCGGGCTCTCGAGAAGGAAATTGTGATATCCCCCCCCCCCACACACACACACACACACCTCATATACGGCCTCCGAGGGCACCCGTAGGAGCGTGCTCCGCCATCCTCTGCATAGGACATTGTGTTTTCCTGCAGGCAGGAAGGAAAGAAAGCCGGGGGGGGGGGCTGTGTGTGTGTGTGGGGGGGGCCAGTGGTGTGACAGCGTCACGGCGTTTCCCCCTCCTGCTGCCGCCACTAAGAATAAACACAGTGTCGCGTTTGTGTTTCCCCGTAAAAAGACAAATCCGATTTTATTTTGGCGGGGGCGAGGAGGGGGACTTTCCTGTTTGAAGAGCAGCGTTGTGTTACTCTTCCCCCCCCCTCCCCTCCACACCTGTAAACCCGGTGAACTCACTGCTATCTCGTCTCCCCCCCCCCCCCATGCAGACATGCCTGGAGCTGGAGCGGTACCTCCAGAGCGAGCCGTATGCCTCGGCCACCACGGAGATGGCGTTTGAGAGCCAGGAGGACCTGTGGAGCAAGCTGATGCTCGCCTGCGGGGACAAGACGAAGGAGGCGGACCCCAAGATCCCGTCAAGCGTCACGGACGAGGACGACAATCGGGACGGCCTGCACATGGACGGCGTCGGCGGCGGCTTCCACTCCGACGCCAGCAGCGAGGCCTCGGACAGCTCCGAGGAGCTCTCCTCGCCGGCGCTGCTCCACTTCCCCGGCGGCTCGTTCGCGGACATTCTGGGCGGCGGCGTTTGCGGCGGCGGCGAAGAAGAACTGGGCTCGGCCGTCCTCACCAGCACGCCGCCGTCCTCGCCCGAGCTGGGCAAGGAGGGCTCGCCGTGGAGCGGCGGGACGACGACCGCGGCGGCGGCGGCGTCCGGCACCGCCGCCGTCGCCGCCGCGCTGCACTCGCCCGGGAAAATTAGGACTGGCGGCTCGGAGAGGTCGGGGCTGACCAGCGGGGAGGCGTCGCCCGACGGCAGGAGGCGGGTCCACCGCTGTCAGTTCAACGGCTGCAGGAAGGTGTACACCAAGAGCTCGCACCTCAAAGCTCACCAGCGCACGCACACAGGTAAACACGTCGTCTTATTACCCGCCGGCTTCTGGAGAGGGGGATGAACTTTGAGTGAAGAGAAAAAGAAGAACGCTCCCGCATACTTTGAATCGTTCGCCGGGAGGAATGCCCTCAACTGTGACCTGATTCACACAGAGGAACGTGACTTCATGCGAGGGGGAGGAGGGGGGGGGGGGGAGCACCCAGGGAGGAGGAGGAGGAGGAGGAGGATCCTGAAAACAAATCAACAGTTCTCAGATGTCGCCATGGGAACAGACCCCCAGAAACTCGTTTTTTTTTTTTAAATATACCATCGCGGACAGGAAGAATGGCGGGAATCTGGGTTTCGCTTCCCAGTTCACCTTTGACCCCCCCCACTGCCAGCCCCTGTGCCGCCCATTAGCAAAAGGGGGAATTCCCATTCCTAGCATCCCAAGACCGACCGCGTTAGCTGCGTGGCTCACGGCCTCGAGGAGCGTTACGTAAGCCGTCTGCATTCCGCGGCTCTCGAGACCCACGAGGTGTTTTTCTTGTTTTTTCTTTCCCCTCCACTGACGGTCGTCCCCCCCCCCCCCCCCCCGCCCTGAAACCTCTGGGATTAAGTCGGAACGAGTCCGAAACGGCCGTGACGTTGCATTTTTTTTCAAAAGCGTCTGATATTTTGAAGTGTTTTTTTCAATTATTGACACAACGTTCTGGCATTTTGCCAGCGGGGGGGGGGGGGGGGCTCACCGACACAGGGACTCGAGAGGTAATCAGGTTATTGGACTAAAACGCAATCGTGGCCTGCGAACCAAGTGTCTGAGCACGTGCAGGAACCTCTCAACAGTGTGTGTGTCTGTGTGTGTGTGTGTGTGTGTGTGTGTGTGTGTGTGTGTGTGTGTGTGTGTGTGTGTGTGTGTGTGTGTGTGTGTGTGTGTGTGTGTGTCTCTCTCGATGCGCTTCCTCACCACCTGTTCCCCCGTGCCGATGTCCGCAGGTGAGAAGCCGTACCGGTGCTCGTGGGAGGGCTGCGTGTGGCGCTTCGCGCGCAGCGACGAGCTCACCAGACACTTCCGGAAGCACACCGGGGCCAAGCCCTTCAAATGCAGCCACTGCGACAGGTGAGACCGGGGGGGCGACGGGGACGTTAAGGGGTCTTGAATGCCCGACTGCCACACGGAGACAGTGAACGCATCGTCCGTTCGCGCTCGCTCGCTAACAACAGTCCGAAATGGCGCGTTAGATAGAGGGGTGAGCTGGAGGTCAAGGGGTCGAGGTCAAGGGGTTGGATGAAGAGATTTGGTCATAAAGGGGTCGGGTGGAGTTTCCTCCTCCCAGTCGGAGGTATTATACATTTAAAACATAGATATTCTCAGCCTCTGGCGTCGGGCCTTGGTGCGCCATCTACGTCTACATTTTTTATTTGTTTACTTCCAGAGAGGTACTTTTTTTTTTTTAATGTAAATCTGCTCCAGAATTCACATAAACATGTAAAAAACAAATACAGATAAAAAGCCCCAAATTTGTGAGGAAATATGACCCTGAATACGTTGGATTTGGTAAGCGGCGTAATAACTTTGGTCGTGGCAGAACACGCGTTTACAGACGGGTTTTCTTTCCTTCTCTTTTATTTTGAAAGGCGGTTTACCAATCAGAAGAGGGCCTTCGGTGTCAACAGGTTGAAAACGCCTGGACTCTGTAGTAAAAAGAAAAAACACGGGGGAAAAAACACAAGTTGTTCCCGCTTCACGTTGCAGACGTCCAGATGTTTTCGCTCTTTTATTTTGAAAGATGATACTGAAGGGCCACTTCTGATTGGTTGACATTTCCGAGAACCAACAGGTTGAAAACTTCTCAGTAGGCCGAAAAAAGAACGAACGAAAGCCAGAAAAAAAATTCCGATGTGAGGAAAAACAACAGCGCTCTAACACCTCTCTCTCTCTCCCCGTCTTCCCCCCTTCTTTCCCCCAGGTGTTTCTCCCGCTCCGACCACCTGGCGCTGCACATGAAGAGGCACATCTAAGATGGCCTCCACGCGTCTCGAAGATCTCTTTGAGCGGATGACTCTCGGTTGATTTGTCCCGACCCCGTGCCGAGGGGAGGGGATCGGCGAGGAGGGCCCCGGTGCATCCTGGGAAGCGTTAACAGGGGGAGGAGGAGGAGGAGGAGGAGGCGGCGCCGCGTTCCGGTCGGCGGACGGAGGGGAAAAAAAGAAAAAAAGATGATGCAAAAAAAAAAAAAAAAAAAAACGCAGCAGGCTATTATTTGCACCGTACTTATCGTGCCTCCCGACGCGCCTCGCCGTGGAGACGGCTCTTGAAAGGCTTTTACGGAGGATGGGGCGAGCGGGGGAGGGAGGTGGTGTAGAAGTTGTGGAGGGTGGAGGGCGGTGTAATGGGGGGCCGGAGTAGACGGGAAGAGACTCTTCTGTTTGGTGTTCAGCGCTTTCTTTTCTTTTCCTGGAGGATTATGGGACTCCCGCCCGGTGTCTGCTGTACGCATGGGGGGGGGGGGGGGGGGGGGGACTGAGTGCCTGAGACTGTGGGGCCTGGGCCGGCTTTTTACGGAGCGGATGGAGTGGGGGTGGGGGTGGCGATCTCGCTGAGAATGACAATGCAAACAACAACAACAGACGTTAAAAAAACTAACATGTTTTCTGTCCACGCCGTTCGGGAGGAGGGGCTTGTTTTTTTAATTTGTTTGCGGGGAATTATTTTTTTCGAGAGAACGTCGCCACCTATCTGCCCGGAGGTGGAACTGCAGCTCCTGATTTTTTTCGCGGATAAACGCGGGAGGTTGTTTTTCCGTTTTAGTGCAGCTATTAAATGTGCAATGTGTTACGTAGCCTGTCCTGAAAGAAAAAAACATACACGCTATAAAGCTCATTTTGTTGTCCATTGTGTAAGCTCTCTGTATCTTTAAAAAGACAAAACTACAAACAAAAAAAACTAAAACAAAAAACGCTCAAACACAACAATAACAATAGTTGTACTCAAACAGTTATTGCCATTATAACAGACGTTGCATGGGATCGGGGGATGTGTTGCTCACCGGTTTTTGTTAATGGACGACGCCATTCCACTAGAGAGCAGCGACCGTTATCATACTCAACATCATGGTGTATTTACAAAAAACACATAAGGCAGTGTCATTGTTTTATTTCCATTGTTTTCTTGATACGTTGGGGATACCACTATTGCTTGGCGACTTTCTTGATCTTGGGATTTTTGTTGTTTTCTTTTTTCTTTTCTTCACTTGCTCTTTTGTTCTATCTGTGAATGCACTGTTGACCTTACTGATGCCTTATGTAAGTGGCCTTGTCCTGTTAGATAGATCTCACACACACACACATCTGGGGGTTGCGAATTCACTGGTGCGTTATTGAATTGCTTTATAAAGGCTCTACTCTTTGCCCTTTTGTCCGGCTACTGATTCTTCTCAACTCTTTAACAATAACACAGAAAGCGACTAAACATGCTTTCTGACGACTGCCATTTTTTCGCGCATTCTTTGGCGATCATCTGTAGCGAAACTAACTCATATCCCCCCCCTCAGAAAATGACCACAGAGACAGAGTCTTGGAGCACTTGAAAGAGCAGTTTTGAAAAATAGTTTACTACTATGTAGTACACGGTGTCAAAAAGGTACAGAGGCTTGGAGAATATGTTCTCATGAAAAACCCGTCACGCTCAGTCAATATTAGGGATTTCAACCACGGGTTCTTTTTTTTTTTTACGCCCAGGGCCAATTGATATGTCAACAGAGAGAAGCACGGGATTCCTGAGAAATAATGACGACACCCTCGAACCACGAGTCGTGTTTTGATGTGTTCTTGTGGGGCGAGTCGGCGTGTCCTCGCTCAACCTCCTCGAGTTGAGACGAGCCGCCGTTTGACTCAACGGTACCAAAGAACCGGTCGGCCCGGTTGAGCCGAGGGCTTTTCTGTCTGCGGACGAGACCGCGAGGCCTACGTCACGTGTTTTTGACTTTTTCGGCGCCGCGCACGACTTCGACGCGCTCGGATTTACTCCCGTCGCCATTCCCCCCTCGCCATTTCTAGAAAGACATTCTTGGATTTAAGTTTCGTTAAAAGCAAAGCAAGAACTTATGATGCGACGGAGGTCTGGGGTGCGGCGGGGCTCAGGTGGTCGTCTCTCACTCGTCCATCAAAGGAAGTCCATACACTGAGAAGATGTAAAATAAAAAAAGAATGCAAAGATATGTACATTGTAAACTAAAGAGAATTTTGTAAGGAAGCTTTTATTTTGAAAGGGCGCGGGACCAAAAAACAAAGTGCAGTGTGTTGTTTCTGAACATGACCCAATTTAGAGAAGAGGCTGAAGAACTATTGTAATGTGGACTCACTCCATTCTCCCTCAATTGCTTATGTTACATCTTTATTTGGTTTTTATTGGAGGAAGTTAGAGCAAATGTACGTTTTTTTATTGCGTATACACCTGAGGCCTAATCATCTTTCAAGAAAAAAAAAAACTTCAGACAGTGAATTGTTCTGGACACTTGAATTGTCATATTTTTTGCATTCTGTTGCTCGCTAAGTATTATGTTTTTTTAATTTTATTTGCCATGTGATTATTTGTTTTTTTCTTTCAACTTTTCAAAGACCTGCAAAGACTACCCGACCTTTTTAAGAAGCTTAGAGAATCTCTATCGGATGAACGTGGAGATGAAAAATACGAGGCTCTATTTTTGTTTTGTTTTACGGCATAACAAGATTTTTTCATTTGAAATTGTTTTGTAAAATAGTTTCTGTATGAATGTATTTTTTATTGGAAAAATCGATAAAAAGAATTTATTGGATCAACATGTGTTTTTTTCCTTTTCTCATTTTTTTTAAATTACCAGGAACTCTCACTTTACGGGACATCAAGTACAGGACTGTCTCAGAAAATTAGAATATTGTGATAAAGTTCTTTATTTTCTGTAATGCAATTAAAAAAACAAAAATGTCATGCATTCTGGATTCATTACAAATCAACTGAAATATTGCAAGCCTTTTATTCTTTTAATATTGCTGATTATGGCTTACAGCTTAAGAAAACTCTAAAATCCTATCATAAAATTTTAATATTTCCTCAGACCAAGTTAAAAAAAAGATTTATAACAGCTGAGTGTTTGTCAAGGCTCAGGAAACCCTTGCAGGTGTTTGAGTTAATTAGACAATTCAAGTGATTTGTTTAATACCCTACTAGTATACTTTTTCATGATATTCTAATATTTAGAGATAGGATATTTGAGTTTTCTTAAGCTGTAAGCCATAATCAGCAATATTAAAAGAATAAAAGGCTTGCAATATTTCAGTTGATTTGTAATGAATCCAGAATGCATGACATTTTTGTTTTTTTAATTGCATTACAGAAAATAAAGAACTTCATCACAATATTCTAATTTTCTGAGACAGTCCTGTATATTCCCAAAGGAGGAATTACCTTCCGTTACCCCCCTTTTCCCCTAGAGGTCAACGGTCAGGGTCAGACCTACACTTTACTGGCAGGAATTCAGCAACTAGGAACTTGGGGCAGAAACTTAGTCAACTCCACATGTAAATCTTTTGGAAAACCCTGAATGTTAAAGGATCATCCAGTTTTAATCCAACTTGCTCGTGTATTTCTCGTGGTCGACGAGCGTCCGACGACGCGTTGGTCCCTAATTTCCCAAAACAGCTCGGACGTCGTTGTTAGGGAACTATTTCCTGCGGTGGATTAATCCACACACACCGCCCCGGTGATTATGTGTGGCAGCGGCACTGTGATTGTCGTATGGAGTCAAAATTAGATTAGATTAGATTCAACTTTATTGTCATTACACATGTACAAGTACAGAGCAACGAAATGCCGTTTGGCATCTAACCAGAAGTGCAACAGAAGTAGTGGGAAATGAACTAGTGTGTGTGTGTGTGTGTGTCTTTATGATAATGAAGAAACTTGGTCACAGTGCAGCGGTGCGGCTCATTGGTCGGTTTTTAGTTCAATGGCACAGAGGAGAAAGATAGATCAGGCTTTGATCCACATCCACACACTTGTTGGTCGTATCTAATTTATATTCCTTATTATATTATAATGCTTGTTATTGTTTTCGCATGCACATCAATAATATATTATGAAGTTATTAGAAATTATGGGAGATGAACAGAATCTAAGCGATTAAAGAGCGGCATCTGAAAACTTTCCGATGTTTACGCCAATTTACACCGTTTGATTTTTACTTTTAATAACAGGCTTTGATTTACAGTATTTACTGCAAACGGACCCAATCGCTTCATATCGCTCACAATACAACTTTATTAACGGCTTTAGGGGGAACCGTAATATCTCGAGACACCCACAACTCCAAAGATCACTAATATATATGTTAAGCGCCAACTATTTCCTGGTTCCAGTTTCTTCCCTTCCCCCCTGTTTTAGAATATTTTAAATTAAATATCTTTGGGGTTTTGTCATTTTTCTGATATTTTTATAAAGAAAAATATTCAAAGATATTCATGATATTGGAATTAACTCGCCACAACTCCAAAGCTTACTAAAAAATATGATATTTATTTAATTATAAAGCAAAAGTGCCAACTATTTCCTCGTTCCAGTTTCTGATTTTTTATAATATTTGAAATTAAATATATTTGGGGTTGTCATTTTTCTGATATTTTTAATGAACAAAAATATTCCCCAAATATTCCAAAAATATTCATGTTATTGAAATTAACTCGCCGAAAACCGCCACCGTCCCTTTTACCTCCCAGCGCACACTCACCCTGAGTGGGTCCGCGCAACGTCGTCCAGCCTTCAACGGGACTTAGTC
The DNA here is from genome assembly GCF_029220125.1 of Pseudoliparis swirei. Lineage (NCBI taxonomy): Eukaryota > Metazoa > Chordata > Actinopteri > Perciformes > Liparidae > Pseudoliparis > Pseudoliparis swirei. Next base: position 3,628,879 of record NC_079395.1, read on the forward strand.
AAATTAATCCAACGCTGAGTTTTTTTGGTGAATATTTAGTCGCGTCAATATCGATGTTAGCTGTCCGTTAGCAATTCCCGATGCCGTGGGTCGAGTGTGTCGACCAATCGGAGGCTGGGTTCACAACTGGGCGGCACCATTGAGTGATAGGATATCGTGGTATTTTTGTATATTGTGGTATCTTCGTGGCTCTGTGGCGGTCAGAGGAATAAATCCTCGGAAATAATGTTGGTTTCATTTGTGTAACTTTTAAGATTACTAAAAGCATATTTTTGTGGAAAGTCGTGAGCTGAAAATCTTGTAGATTTTATTCAAACACAATTATTTGCATGATACAAACCCAGAACAAAAGAAATAATACCGAAGATAACCCGATGATAAGAAAACCTGATGATAAGAGGAAATACCGAAGATAGAACCTAAAGTCGAAGCCGTGAATACACGACAAGACTTGTAATTTAGCTGAAATAATCCCTCCAAACATTCTCTGGAGAATCATCTGGGCTCCTTGAGGATACGTCACAAATCAGAATACCACTTCCCGATGTACTCGTGATCGGGACGTCGGGACGGAAAGCTTAATCCCCCGCGAAAAACAACGCTAGCCGTTCGGTGGAATGTGCCCCGCGGGGACAAAAATCTGTTCCTCCTCCTTCAGCCGAGAGCGGCGAGTTCTCATCTTACTCTCGCAAGAAATTTATGCAAATTAAAGTTGTGCCACAAAACAAATCCCCGATAAGAGCCGCCGCCACGACGCCAGACAAATAAATGGCCTCTTCATCTCCCGATCGCAGGCACAAAGTGCTTCGGCTCTGACGCCTCCGCACCTGGGAGCCCTGAATAATGGGAGCGCTCTTCAAGTTTCAAGTTTTTTTTTTATTGTCACATCCCCTTTTATACAAGTATAATTCGTGAAAAATGAAAAAAACAAAACACCCGACAGCAGTAGCAGACTAAAAAAAGAATAAGAATGAGAATAAATGAGATATATATATATATATATATACATATATATATGTATATACATATATATATACATATATATAAACACATACATATATATGTATATACATATACAGGACTGTCTCAGAAAATTAGAATATTGTGATGAAGTTCTTTATTTTCTGTAATGCAATTCAAAAAACAAAAATGTCATGCATTCTGGATTCATTACAAATCAACTGAAATATTGCAAGCCTTTTATTCTTTTAATATTGCTGATTATGGCTTACAGCTTAAGAAAACTCAAATATCCTATCTCTAAATATTAGAATATCATGAAAAAGTATACTAGTAGGGTATTAAACAAATCACTTGAATTGTCTAATTAACTCGAAACACCTGCAAGGGTTTCCTGAGCCTTGACAAACACTCAGCTGTTATAAATCTTTTTTTTTACTTGGTCTGAGGAAATATTAAAATTTTATGAGATAGGATTTTAGAGTTTTCTTAAGCTGTAAGCCATAATCAGCAATATTAAAAGAATAAAAGGCTTGCAATATTTCAGTTGATTTGTAATGAATCCAGAATGCATGACATTTTTGTTTTTTTAATTGCATTACAGAAAATAAAGAACTTTATCACAATATTCTAATTTTCTGAGACAGTCCTGTATATACATATATATAAACATATATTTATATATCGAAAGTGCTCCCATTATTCATATACATGAATATATATATGTATTTATATATAAACTATGTATATATATATATATTTGTGTATATATATGTTTATACATATGTGCTTATATATATATGTACATATACGTGTTTATATATATGTATATATATACATATATATATACGTATATATATACGTATATATATGTATATATACGTATATGTATGTATACATATATTGGTGTTTTTAATTCCAATTGCCAGAACTAAAAACTGCAATAATACAATACAGGTCCGGATGCATAGCGGTGGAAGGAAGTGGAAGAAAGAGATGAAATAAAGTGATTTTTTTCATAAATCTGATACTTCTCATTTCCTGAGTTAATGCTATAATCTTCTGAGAGGCCGAAATCTGTCCAGGCGTCCCCCGGAGGGTCCCACGTGCCAAAATATTGGTGGAATTGGGGCCGATTTCCAACGCCTGCACTGTCGAATGATTTCGTGGACACAATATAACATTTATATCAACTCAATATGCACCAGCGTGACGGACTCAAACCGGCATTATTATCCCCCCCCCCCGGTAGCTATTAGACGTCCCGCTGTGCTCACAATTAGAGTCGAGCGCGGCGCTCGCGGCTTCAGTCAATTAAGTGGTAAAAGTGGTCTCCATCTTTTCCCTCTGCAGAGGACTCTGATTGTCGTGAAGGATGCGTGACGAGCGAAGGAGTACACACACATCGGCCTCCTGCCTGTCGAGCGAGAGATACAGCAGCTCCGCCATGGATCTCTATTAGGATGCACCATCGGACCAACAGTTGAGCAGCGTGCACACCTCTGATCATTTGTGTACCCACCTTGGTTATTTAAAACACACGTTTAGTGGTAGACGTGTTACAATATATACGATAGAAAATGGCCAACGGAGAGAGAGAGAGACTAAGATAGAGAGACTAAGAGAGAGGCTGAGATGTCGTGCGTTCTTTAAAAAGGAGCTAAATGCAGTATTCAGAGCTGGTCGGACTGGATCCACCTGTGAGAAGTCCATTTGAGACGATACCGGGAGAGACTTAACCCCCTGTGTGTGTGTGTGTGTGTGTGTGTGTGTAAAACTCGTAAACTCTCTCTCCTCCCCCCCCCCAGGGGCATTTTAACCCACTTTCCCTAAAACAACACAAAGTGCCTCACAGTCCCTCCGGCCCCGTCGACCGACCGGACGAGCAGCCGCAACCCGTCGCTCCGGTCCTGAGTGCTAGTTCAACTCCAGTAGCTCTATAGAAATACCTGCATGTCTGTTGAAGAAGGGATTACCGATTCAAGGGCGGTTTTATTATTTATTATTACAGGCTATAGGCCTGATCAATGTGTGTGTTATATCTATTACATTTTTTCCCAGTGCCTGGATCACTGCGGGACTCAAATGATTCGCTGAAGTTGCGTCCAGGCCGGGGATTTAAATGAGAAGAATAAAAGGAGCATCGGGAGAATGCGTTCATAGTCGGTATCAGTGGAAGTGAATGAGAACATTCAAGGTCGACCAGGAGAACGAGATGTTGCCCCCGGCGAGGTTGCACCACACGCTCTCTGCACACACACACACACACACACTCCTCCCCCTCCTCCAGAGCTCGTATGTCCACCTCTGATGGCCCGGAGGGGGTTGCTTGTTAAACCAGAAGGAAAGTGGAGGTCAGCGACCCCGCATGGGGAGGGTAGTCCGTCAACTCCATGTCACCTGGGAACGTCTCCTGACGGTTTTTAAATCATATACAGCCACAAAAAGACAAGAGTGAATCCACCAATATGATATATATATATATATATATATTCTTTTCTTTATATATGTACAGTATATATATAAATATATATATATATATGTGTTGAAGTATAAATTGGCAGATATATATATATATTTTTTAAGTATAAATGTATATATATATATATATTGGACAATATATTTATAATTATATATATCTTTTAGACAAAATAATTATATTTATATATATATTTTAAGTATAAATATACATATTCATTCATACTTTTTAATATATACAATTAAATTCAAATATATATTTTTAAAGTATAAATATATATATGTTCCTATTTATATGTATATATATATATACACACACATATGTTGTTGGTCTCGAGGGGTTTATAATGCCCCATTTACATTTGGGCAATTAGCTGATAGTCTGAATAAATTCCACCATCTTGAGATTATAATCAGTCAAAGTAAATATAACTACAAATCTATCATTTTTATTTAATTTACGATAAATATAGTCTCATATAGAGGTGAATGTTCCCCGACAACAAGGAGCTCTTTCCAGAAACAACGGTCGCCGTTACTCGGGATAATCAAAAGATTTACTGGGTTAATTTTAAGATGATGAACATTGGTAATAGAGAGCACGATCGTCAAAGCCATGACGTCACGATGAGAGAGGAAGAGGAGAAGGCGAAGACGACTTTTTTAAACATTCAATCAACGAGATAAACAAATAAACTCTTCATCACGCAGCTTTTCTGTATTTCCTTCTCGTGGACTTTCCAGTGAGGAGAGCCGACGGCCGCCCTGCTGCAGTGCCCTTGAGCAACAGCTCTCCAGATCTACCAAGCGGACATGCCGGCTGGCCAGGAAGAGGATGCTGCGCTGCCGGTCTGCCCGGCAACAAGATCCAGCTCTGTGGAGCAAATAGAAAACAACTTTCAAAACTTCTTAAGATAATATTTTTAATACGTCTTTGGTAAAGGATTTACCGCATGCTTTCATACTATCCTATTTTTTTGGGGGGGGGGGGGGGTATTTATTATTGTTTTGTAGAAACACACAAAGGCTTACTTAGATGTTTGTGTGTGTTTTTCTTTTGTTGGTTTGTCCCAATCTGGCAACTTGACACATTTCCCTTTTTAAACCGAATTTATAATTTCCATTCAAACTTGAAGTCACGTTCGCTGTCGATCTGTTTAATATTGAAGCGTCTTCTGCACCTCACTTCTGTGGCCGGGTGAAGAAGATGAATAAATAATGTATGGGTGGTTTCATTGTGGAGATAAATACTCCATCGGAGGCTTCTCCCTCGTTCTCAGGCCCCTGAGTACTGAGACAGTGATGAAGAGGTCTGGAGGTCCGAGGGGGCCGGGGCTCTGTCTGATGGATGGGCATTCCTCAGCCTTCCTCCCCCTCCCCCCCCCCCTCCCCTCTAGGTGATGAACAAGCTCATTACTACCGCCTCCTGATGAAAGTAGGCCATTATCTCTTCTCGGCGCACTTTGAACTCGGACAAAAGGAACCTAAACACCCCCCCCCTACCCCTCCCCTCCCCCTCCCCCGTCTTCCCCTGGCTGGGGTTACGTAATGCAGTGGAATTGTTGGCTCGCAGCCAGGGATCTACTCCCGAGATACCGGCGCGGCCGCATTCACCGGATTCTAGCTCGCCGGTGACCCGAGGTCTATCTCGACTTCCATCCGGCCGTGACGCGTCTGTCATCTTCACAGAGGGGGGGGGGGTATCACCCCAGCTCACTCCTCAACTGAGTCAACTATGAAGCTCACGGGACACGAGTGTCTTTTCAAAATAAAGTTTTAGACGTTACTAGTTTTTTTTCAGGTTTGCTTATTTCTACGTGACAAACCGCTCGAGGCAAGTGAAGTTAGTTTTTTTTTTTTAAGTAAGGCGAAAGAAGACAACGTTGACCTCGGTTTCACCGCGGGACACGGAGAGCGGGTGACAGTCCCGTGTTCGTTTCTCCTCCTCACTCTGGTTGCCGTGGCCGACGCGGGCGGGTTTGCGTCGGAGCCGTTAGTTGTGTGTGTGTGTGTGTGTGTGTGACGTGTTTGGGTTGTGGAGTCCGTCTCTAGTTGGGTGGCAGTGTGGCGGGTACTTTATGTTTGGGGAACCTCACCCACAAACGGCCTGGAATCGCTTCTTCAAAGCACCGTGCCGATTGGCCGAGGACAGAAATCAGTCACGACAACTCGTGAATCAAGAAACGCCACCGCGGACGTTTGGGGGGAAACTTTGTGATAATTCGGTTGTTGAGCTATTACAATAAAAGACAAAAGCGTCCACCTGTTGGTGGCGCTAAAGAAGAAGTCGTTTTACGATGGTCAGCGGGATTCATTCATAAAAAAAGATACCGTTTATTCGTGCCTCGGTGTTCACTTCCGATGTTTAAGAGTATTTAGAGACTCACACACCTGAGAGACGATTCAATGCAACACACGAAAAGGAGGTGGGGGGGGGGGGGGTGTCTGGAGCGAGTCACTCAAACTGAGATGTTGACAGAAGGGGGACACGTAACCCCCCCCCCACACACACACACACACACACACACACACACACACATCCCCAGTTGAGACGACGCCCTTGGGACTGACTCCTCCACTTTCAGCCCACGCGCCGTTTGAATGTCTTAAAAAAATTGAAAAAAACGCGACACCCTCGTGCGTCTTACATCAAGGTCACGGCAACTTTTTCACACGACAAAAAAAACCCTGAATAAAAACAATCCATACGCCCCACCCCCCACCCCTCCCCCCAACCCAAACCACACACACACTAAAGAGAAGAAGCAGAAGAAAAACTCACTCGCACCTCTTTCCCTGAAGGTTTGCGAAACACCTATCGCCATGACAACCACTCTCTCTTTACCGCCGGTGCCCGTGGGAGGTTTTTTTCGCCCTTTTTCTAATTTCACACTGTGTGGATATCTCCATTCAGTAATTACAATCCCATCCATTCTCATTCTCCCTGTCCAGACAATGTGCCTTGAATACACACACACACACAAATAAATAAATATATATATATATCTTGCCTATTTACACACACTAACCTGCGCACAGACACACACACACAGGGGCTCAGGGTGTGTGTGTGTGTGTGGAAGAGATAGAGGCAGAGAGACAGATGTGAACGGTCACGACTCCAAACCCTCCCGACGCACACAAGCACACGCGAGCACATCGCTCTCGAAATCCAATTTTCGGGCCGACTTCCAGCCCGTGCAGTTAGAAAGTTTAAATAATTGCAAAGTAATAAGCAACTCAAATCAATATGATGTTGTCTTTCGCAAATAATAGGCCGCAACAGTCCGAGGAGACGCAACATAGACGCAGGTGGAAGACCCTGCAGGAGCCTTCAGGAGGAGGGCCGATGTTTGGCGGACGTTGTGATGTCACACGTCGGGAGGTGAGACGCATCCGAGAAGATTCAACGAGAGGTTTTCTTGAGGGGCACCAGAGTCCCTCAAGAAAACCTCTCGTATTATTGACCTTCTCGTAACACTTCCATCTTCGTCCACAGAGGGCGCCAAAACCAACACAACATGGAAGCTCCTCGTTTGGGCTTTAAATAACCGACGTGACGCAGCTGGGCTACGTCGCTCTGAACGGCTGCCAGGCTGTGGCAGTTGACTTTTATTTTTGTAGTTTACTCTTTGTCTGTGGTTGTGTTGCGTCTCTTTGTAGTTTTTTGCATCTCTGTGTAGTTGTAATGTGTCTCTTTGTAGTTGCAATGTGTCTCTTTGTAGTTGTTTTGTGTCTCGTAGTTGTTTTGCGTCTTTGTAGTTTTTTGCATCTCTGTGTAGTTATAATGTGTCTCTTTGTAGTTGTTTTGTGTCTCTTTGTAGTTGCAATGTGTCTTTGTCGTTTTTATTTGTTTCTTTGTCACTGTTTTGTGTCCCTTTGTAGTTGCCTTTCTCTTAGCAGATATTTTGCATCTCTTTGTAGTTTTTTTTAATCTATTTATAATTATTTTGTGTCTCTTTGAAGTTTTTTTGTTTCTCTGTGTAGTTGTGTTATGTCACTTTGTAGTTGTTTTGTGTCTCTTTGTAGTTGGTTTGCATCTCTTTGTAGTTCAATCAAAACGTGCATTTATTTGTATATTTTTTGTAATCATCCCAGTCCAAGCACCTCGTGTTGCGTAAGCCGACACGCCACTCGGGCCTTTTCATGATTCTCGTGGTTTCTGGCGTCTCTCTGTTCTCTTGTTCTGTCGCCACACTTGTTTGGTGAGAAACCCTGAAAACGCTGACGCTACCAGAGTCATCGGCTCCATTCCCACCAATCACACCCAGGTGACAGAAGAAGAAGAAGAAGGGCGGCAGCAGGTGCTCCAGAAAGTGATGACGATGTCGCCTCAGCTCCACGTCACACCTGCATGTCACCTGTTGGTAACGAGTGGATCTCCAGACTTACCCACATACCTTCTCAACGTCAATGCCAGAAATGCATGCGCTGTCATGCGTATTGAAGCATCCAAAGCCACTGAAAAGGTACTAGAACCTTTTATAGCCGAACACCTGTTAGATTCACACTGATGGAAAATTAAATGAAGACGTAAGTGCGTCTCTGTAAACGGAGAGAGCGCGGTCTACCAGAATAGATGATAATGAGAAAAGTTCCCCCCGGCCACACGGAAAAAAAATCAAATTTGCAAACAGCGGAGCACACGGCCCCTCTGTTTGTGAGTTATGATGGGATCAGAACATTGCAATGTCATTACTTTCCATCAGGTGGTCCTGCAGGGCCGGAACTCTCCTGCAATGATATTCCTCGATTAGAGTATTTTGATATCTTCTGTGTTCGGTGCATACTGTGTACATGCATGTCGCCCCTCCTCAAATTCATTCACATATTTGAATAGCTCCTAGCTTCTGAATCACAAAAGGTGGCCCGGTGTGAGCTGGTTTATCGGCGGCTCTCAGGTGCACCTGGCCCCCGGCTGTAAACACGGGCCCGGCTGAACTCGTGTTTACCACACAACTCTTCTAGGTCATCGCTGTGTCCTCCACACGGCCACTCGGGCAGATGTCAACACCCAGAAGCACGCTGGCTGAGAGAGAGAGGTGGGGGGGGGGGATGTTTGTAAAAAACATTGTTTTATTTGGTGTCTTGCGACATCTGCAGCTGTCCATCTTAGATTATGTGTCCGGTGGCCTATAATGCAACAATAGAAATAGATGCAGATAGATGTACAACAATTAAAAAGACACAAAAAACAACTAAAAAAAGAAACAAAACATCTACAAAGAGCTACAAAAATCTATAAAGTGACACAAAACAATTACAAAGAGATGCAAAACATTTACAATAAGAAACATCGACAAACAGACACAAGACAACAACAAAGAGATACAAACCAACTACAAAGAGACACAAACACATAAAGAGACACAGACAAATATAAAGAGATACAAAACAATACAAAAAGAGAAAAGATTTTAAAAAATAACTTAAAAGAGGCGCAATACAACTTCAAATAAATGCAAAACAACTTCAAAGAGACACAAACACATATAAAGAGATACAAAACAAATACAAAGAGACACAAAACTACTTTAAAAAGCCACAAAAAAACCGTCATAGACACACAAAACAACTACAAATAGACCATAAGACAAAACAGACAACTACAAATAACCACAGACAAAAAAAATAATGGCAAAAAGAAAAAGGCATCCAACAAAGACACAAAACGAGGACAGAGAAATACTAAATGAGTAGAAAATGAGGTGATTCAATTCAATTCAATTCAGTTTATTTGTATAGCCCAATTTCACAAATTACAAATTTGTCTCGGAGTGCTTTACAATCTGTACACATAGACATCCCTGCCCCAAAACCTCACATCGGACCAGGAAAAACTCCCAAATAACCCTTCAGGGGGAAAAAAAGGGAAGAAACCTGGAGGAGAGCAACAGAGGAGGATCCCTCTCCTAGGATGGACAGATGCAATAGATGTAATGTGTACAGAAGGACAGATTTAGAGTTAAAATACATTCAATGAATATGACAGAGTGTATGAATAGTTCATAGTAGGCATATTCCACGATGGAGACCTCCACGATCCATCAGGCAGATGGCGGTGGGGAGGAGTGCGCGAGTCTCAACAGGACAGTGGCGTAGTCATGAGCAGGAATTGACGACCCAGACGATCCATCAGGCAGATAGATCTATGCCGCCTCATAGGGTCCGATGACCCCATGAGACGTAAAGTCAAGGACTTCCGGGAGAAAGCAGAGTTAGTAACGGTGATTGAGAGATGAAAATTCATCCATATGGAGAGAAAAAAAAAGAGGAGATAGGTACTCAGTGCATCCTAAAACGTCCCCGGCAGCTATAAGCCTATAGGCAGCATATCAAGGGGCTGGACCAGGGCAAACCTGATTCAGCCCTAACTATAAACTCTGTCAAGAGGAAGGTCTTAAGTCTACTCTTAAACGAGGTGACTGTGTCTGCCTCCCGGACTGAGGTGGGCTGGTTCCATAAAAGAGGAGCTTGATAACTAAAGGCTCTGGCTCCCATTCTACTTTTTAAGACTCTAGGAACTACAAGTAGTCCCGCATTTAGTGGCCGTGAGCTCTCTAGTGGGGCAATATGGTACAAAGCTCCTTAAGATATGATGGAGCATCACCAATCAAGGCTTTGTAGGTTAAGAAGAATTTTAAAAGTGATTCTTGATTTTAGAGGCAACACTTCAGATATGACCTTCAAAGAACACACCAATTGGATCAACTGAGGGACCAAAATTATCATGAAAAATGAGGAATGAGTGATTAAAGCTGAAGGTAACAGGAGGGTTAAGAGGGCGGCCATGATGCTGATGTGGCCCAATGGTGAAAATGAGTTGGCCATCCTTGGTCTACGGGCACAAATGGCAAATAAAAACTTGAATCTTGTAACTTTCCTTCTTCCCGGGAGCGACGGCCTACGACTCTTCGTTGGTCAGAGGCTTCACGTTTACGCTCAAACACATAATGTTAAGAAATATACGGCTTGTTGGTGAAACCGTGCCACATTTTGACGTGTTTCCCCCCCCCGACACTCCAGATATTTGGCCACCCACCAAAAACAACGTGTCACTTTCATGTCTTTTGATCACTGAGATATTCTGAGTGAAAACCTCCCCGAGGTTTTTTTCTTCTTTTTTTGCGACTGGGGGGTGCGAGGTGCACGCTTCTTCTTTTGATTTTTTTTTTTTCCTCTTTTACTTTTACGGTTTGAGTTTTTTTTTTTTTGGAATAATAAAACAACTGTCAGCTAATTGGCAATAGGAGTGCAGTGTGGAGGAATGGAAGGGAAAAAAACTACAAAGTGACTCCACAAGGGAAATGTAGAAAGCTCCGCACACTGTACGCACAGCACAGTTGGTTTTTTAAGGGCACTGTTGCGGAACAATCCCTCGTCGCCTACTTTTATGCTTTTCCACTGTTGAATTTTTCATCTTCTTTTCTCGTGCGACACAGTGAGATGTACTTCACTCTACAGTAAGTCTCCGTCTGAAGAAGTTTACTTAAGATATGATGGGTCCCAACAAAGCTTGTTTGTTAACCAGACCTGAACTGCAACGTGCCGAGTCTTTGTTTTAAAGAAAGATGGATGAAGATGTGAGAGGTTGCACAGGTTGCTAAGATATAAACGTAAACTGCACACTCGCGATACGACACATCGAAGTTTTGATTGAAAAATTGCATGCGTCAAATTTACGCAATTATATATATATTATATGTATTATGTATATAAATATAAATGTACACATATTTATATATATATATATAAATATATTTATTTAAATGTATATAAAAAATATATATATATTTCTACATATATATATATTTATATATTAAAATATATTTCTACATATTTATATATATATTTTTTCAATATATATATCTTTTTTAATATATAATATATTTATATATATATATCTCTCAATGTAAATGTGAGAACTTATTGTAAACAAGTTTAACCTGGAGCATGAAAGAAGGTTGGTTTATATCTTGTTGTTTCTTACACCTGCAGTTACAGATCTTCTTTTTACACACAAACACACACACACACAATTTGCTTACAAACAAAACAAATCCTCACTTTTGACATTGTTCTTCGCTTGAGATCAAATGAAAATCCGCCGCTGGCAGTCGAAACGTCGGCCTCCTCGCCACATAACCGTCATCATCACGGGCGGACCTTGAACACTGCTCGTGGCCGTAATCTTGTTGTCATACGTCTTTTTCTCGCACTGCGAACGACGTGCCAACACTCAAAAGCCATTGAGCCCCTGGCCGCAGCAATTGGATTTTGAAACGTGGTGTGTGTGCGTGTGTGTACACATGCGGTGGGTAAAGTTCAGCATCGGGTGTTTTTTCATATGTGTGCATGGCTCTCACATCAAATAAAACTAATTACTGTGAAAAATAACGCGTTAACTCAGTTCGTTAATTACAGGTTTAACTAGTTTTTTTAAAAACGCATTTAACGCATGCGCAGAATGAGCTCAATCCGTCTGTTGTTTAGTGCGTGGGACGAAAAAGAAAGTCACTTGCAAATGAGCTTCAATCCACTTCAATCTGAACTCTGTCCGCTCTCTCATGCAGGCGGTCTGTTCATCGATATGATCCTTCCGCAGGTTCACCCTACGGAAACCTTACGACTTCTACTTCCTGTGAATCAGGGTCTCAACACGTCGATCGCGACCTGCCAGTCGTCGCGGCGTAGTCATCGGTAGATCATGACATTAAAGATTAGCGCCCCGGCATGTTCTCTATGGCGTCTTTGTTCTTTATTAAACTAAACGTCTGTTGTTGATCGTGTCTCCACAGCGGCATGTCATCTCTGCCTCTTCGCGTTGCGTTAACATGTCGATCTCCGTCTGGCGCCTACAGAGCTCCGTGCGCGCGCATCGAGACTCCGAAACAAAAAAAAAATCACTTATCAATCTGTCCACCTTTAGATTGTATCATGGTGGAGTTAATGGTTGACAAACATAGAAAAAATGTATTTAACCCTCTGTACCTTTACGTTTGTATATTTTACCCTTGGGGTCAGTTGACCCCAGCAATTAAAACCTCCAGAAAATTATTAGAATTAATGTGCTTCCCAAGTTTAAGTGTGAGGTACTTTATATTTGTTTGACTACCTAAATAGCCTTTAAATAAATAAAAAAGCCCAGTATTTCTGATATGTTGACACAGTGAAAAACAGCCTGGGGTCAAATTGACCCCCAAAAGAACACCGACATTAAACATTGAATGGGGTCAAATTGACCCGAAGGCAACAGGAGGGTTAAACATTCTGTTTGGATGAAGATGTTAATATTCATATGGAAGAAAACTGCTAAATAACTGTGAGTTGCAGCACCATTGTATAGAAAGAATGTATAAATATATATATCCGTCTTTTGTCATAAATCTCTATGTTCTCACAAAATAGCCGAATATCGGTAATATGATTAATCGTAATTAATCCACAAAACCTGTGATTAATCGATTAAAATTTTAATGTTCACAGCCTAATAAAACATCTACATCGGGTGGAGAGAGCAGCGGGCCATCAACCAGCGGCGGCCAGCGTCTGGAATGAATCTGTTGGTTTGAGGAGCTTTCGTAGCTCGTCTACTGGAAGCCGCTTCACTCGCGGACACTGGGTAGCGCCAAATGCGAAGCAACAGCGGAAGCCCAGCGTGAATAAATGTTCGCGAGATCTGCGGGGAATTGCGTCAGCGCAATCTGGTTATGGCGGTTATACCTCCGAACTGGGCTTGGCGTCTTGGAAATGAAATCAACAGAGCATGCGGGCTGCTCGTGAATTCGCACTTTTATCCTCTAATTCTGCGTTTAAATGTTGTCAATTTAGCAGATGATTTTGTCCTCACCGAAATACAAATTGAACAATCGAACCACGGTAGATAATATAAAAATAGATCTTTGAATGAAGAAAGTCAGGCTGAGGCAGCAATCTACACATTCAGTTTCATGGGTGAAACAATAACGTCGGCATTGGCATTTCCGCCAAATGTCGACATCTTTCAGATTCGTTGAGGCGAACACATCCATGAATTCGCTGAGGCTTTTATTTTTAAAGTCCTTGTCTCTGGTCTCCTCTGTTTCCCGCACTTCCTGTCCTGTGATTGTCCGCCCCCTCTCTAGTTGGTTCATTCCCTTCACCTGCCCTCAACCACTCCTCTTCTCTGTTTGATTACAGCCCGCCTCATTGTTTCCACCTGCGACTCGTTCCCTGTGTATTTACTCGGTGTCCTCGTTCTGTTCCCCGATTTGTATTTGTTTTCACCTCACCTCAGCTCCGCATTCCTCTGCTCCTGGGTCTGCTGTGACGACGGTGGCCTTGAGGCTCAACGCACCTGGTAATGAGAACTCATCTGAATAGAGATAAAAAAGAAATAAATAAGGCGTGCGTCTCAAACTGTTTCTATCTCGTCCCATTTTGAGGAAAAATATTTCATGCCCCTACCCGACAAAATGGTCACTTTTTATTGAAATAGCCGATCTCTGATTAGCTTTGGCAAATGTCAAGAATCAGCAGTCTTCGCCGTCGCGCATGCCTGTTAATGTAAACATGTACACGAATGTACAGGCATTTCAACATGTATTTATAGATGACTTGGTGTTATCTCCATGTACTTTGAACATGTAATATGTAGGTTCTCTCAATAAAAGGTCGTTCTGCATTTCTCCTGCGCCTGTAATACCACTGCGCGCCACTAGAGGGGTACTCCTGACAGTTTGAGAACCACTGAAATAAGGAAACATTTCCTAAACTTTTACTTGGAGACACATATAATGTCTTTACTCGGCTGACAAGTGCAGCGCTTATCTAAACCGAACTCGACCTTTTCGCGTATCAGCGGCGGACACAAAATAAAGATAAAGGGTCATATGAAAAGCCACATACCCGATCAATGATCAATAGGTGTGAGGACAAATGTTTGATCTTGACAAATAACACCTTTGTTGTGCTATAAAGCGACCCAGCAGCTCCCCGCCAAAGTATACCGACTAAAATAAAGTTGAGGAGCTTTCCCTCCTCCCAAAAAGACTAAATCTGCATCGAGAGCTCTGAAAGACAGGAAGAGGCCAAGTGAAGGATGGATAGAGGGATGAGGGGAAAGAGAGGGAGACAGACTTTTCCTGACTTTCCCAGAAGCCATCTGTCTTTGTTTGAAGGGTCTGGCGGCTGTCAGGCTCCTGTGATAGAGACGTAAACAAACAGGGGGATCACGGCTCCTTATCTGGGCTCGTTTCTCCTCCCTAACAAGGCACACATCAGCTATCCTGTCATGTTGACTGTGTTGGGGCAGCGGGGGAGGGTGTGTGTGTGTGTGTGTGAGTGTGGGGGGGGGGAAGGGAGAGGTTTTTTTGTTTTTGCTGTGTGCAGTTCAGTGACATTTGACCAGAAAGATGTACATATTTAAAGAAGAATGATGCAAATCCAGAGAAATGAAAGAGTATCTGATGTCCAGCTCATCAAAGATGGAGATCAACCAAGCTTATTTCTATGTATTCTTTCTGGAACTGGCATCTCTTCACGTCTTCAAACTCTTTTTGGAACTGGGTGTTGTTAAAAAGCAGTACGACTGTCCCTGGTTCCTAGAGTCCTAACAAGTATGATGGGAACCAGAGCCTTCAGGTATCAAGCTCCTCCTCTTTTATGGAACCAGCTTCCCCTTCAGTCACAGACACCGTCACCTCATGGAGACGGAAGACTTTCCTCTTGATGGTCTTATAGTTGGACCTGAAGGTTCACCTGCTCCAGACCTCGAGATGTAGGCTGAGAGGCTGAGGGGACGCTTAGGATACACCAAAAACAACGTGTCACTTTCATGTCTTTTGATCACTGAGATATTCCGAGTGAAAACCTCCCCGAGTTTTTTTCTTTCCTTTTTCGCGACTGGGGGGTGCGAGGTGCACGCTTCTTCTTTTGATTTTTTTTTTTTCCTCTTTTACTTTTACGGTTTGAGTTTTTTTTTAAAAAGAATAATAAAACAACTGTCAGCTAATTGGCGATAGGAGTGCAGTGTGGAGGAATGGAAGGGAAAAAAACTACAAAGTGACTCCACAAGGGAAATGTAGAAAGCTCCGCACACTGTACGCACAGCACAGTTGGTTTTTTAAGGGCACTGTTGCGGAAACAATCCCTCGTCGCCTACTTTTATGCTTTTCCACTGTTGAATTTTTCATCTTCTTTTCTCGTGCGACACAGTGAGATGTACTTCACTCTACAGTAAGTCTCCGTCTGAAGAAGTTTACTTGGGAGCGCCGGCGGTCCAAAGAAAGCTTGACGGCTTCAACCCAGACCTGAACTGCAACGGCTGCCGTGGAGGTCTTTGTTTTAAAGAAAAGATGGATGAAGATGTGAGAGGTTGCACACAGGTTGCTAAGATACATAAACGTAAAACTGCACTCGCATTACGACACATCGAAGTTTTGATTGAAAAATTGCATGCGTCAAATTTACGCAATTATATATATATATATTATATGTATTATGTTTATAAATATAAATGTACACATATTTATATATATAAATATATTTATTTAAATGTATATTAAAATATATATATATTTCTACATATATATATTAAAATATATATATTTATTGAAATGTATATTAAAAAATATATATATTTCTACATATTTATATATATTTCTTTTTAAATATATATATCTTTTTTAATATATAATATATTTATATATATATATCTCTCAATGTATATGTGAGAACTTATTAAAAACAAATTTAACCTGGAGCATGAAAGAAAGGTTGGTTTATATCTTATTCTTGTTCTTACACCTGCAGTCACAGATCTGCACACACACACAAACACACACACACAATTTGTACAAACAAAACAAATCACTCACTTTTGCGACATTGTTCTTCGCTTGGATCAAATGAAGAAATCCGCCGCGCGGTCGGAGGAGACGTTCGGCCTCCTCCGCCAAGCTAATAACCCGTCATCATCACCGGGCCGGACCTCGAACGCACCGCTCGTGGCCGTAATCTTGTTGTCATACGTCTTTTTTCTCGCACTGCGGACGACGTGCAGACACTCAAAGCCCATTTGAGCCCACAGCCGCAGCTTAATTTGATTTTGAAACGTGGTGTGTGTGTGTGTGTGTGTGTGTGCGTGTGTGTGTATGTACACATGCATTAGGTAAAGTTCAGCACATCGGAGTGTTTTCATATGTGTGCATGTGCTCTCACATCAAATAAAAACATGCCGCTGTCAGGTGGAGAGGAGAGCAGCCGGGCCGTCAACCAGCTGACGCGTCTGGAGTGGATCTAATTGGTTTCGAAGGGCTTTCATCAGCTCGGCTCTCGCTGAAGCCGCTTCACTCGCGGACTGCTGGAGGCAGCGCAAAATACTTGAGAAGCAACAACGGAAAACCCCGCGTGAATAAAATGTTTACGAGATCTCGCAAGAATTGCGTCAACGCGCAATCTCGTTAACGCGGTTATACATCGGAACTGGAGAGCTTCGCGTCTTGGAAATAAACAGAGAACGCCACCGGAGGCTTTACTCAATGAATTTACGAACTTTTATCCTCTAATTCTGCGTTTTAAATGTTATCAATTAGCAGATGATTTTTGTCCTCACCGAAATACAAATGAGGAACAATCGGAGCCACGGTAGATAATATAAAAATAGATCTTTGAATGAAAGGAAGGTCAGGCTGAAACTGACACATTTCAAGTTTCATGGGTGAAACAATAACGTCGGCATTTGGCATTTCCGCAAATGTCGACATCTTTGCGTTCGTTGAGGGCGAACACATCCATGAGAGTTCGCAGAGGCTTTTATTTTGAAGTCCTTGTCTCTGGTCTCCTCTGTTTCCCCGCACTTCCTGTCCCTGTGATTGTCCGCCCTCTCCCTGATTGGTTCATTCCCTTCACCTGCCCTCAGCCACTCCTCCGCCTCCTGTTTGATTGCAAGCCCCGCCCTCATTGTTTCCACCTGCGACTCGTTCCCCTGTGTATTTACTCGGTGTCCTCGTTCTGTTCCCAGATTTTGTATTTGTTTTTCACCTCACCTCGACTCCTTTGTTCTCCTCTGCTCCTGGGTCTCTTTTGTGACACGACGGTGGCCTTGAGAGCTCAACGCACTGCAAACGTAGAACTCATCTGAATAGAGATAAAAGAAGCAAATAAGGCCGTGCGTCTCAAACTGTTTCTATCTCGTCCCATTTTAGAGGAAGAAAAATGTTCATGCCCCACCACCCCGACAAAATGGTCTATGCCGACTTTTTATTGAAATGGCCGATCTCACGGAGATTAGCTTTTGGCAAAATGTCAAGAATCAGCGAGTCTTCGCCGTCGCGCATGCCTGTTAATGTAAACATGTACACGAATGTACAGGCATTTCAACATGTATTTATGAATGACTTGGTGTTATCTCCATGTACTTTGAACTTGTGTAATATATGAAGTTCTCAATAAAAGGTCGTTCTGCATTTCCTCCTGCGCCCCACCTGTAATACCACTGCGCGCCACTAGAGGGGTACTCCTGACAGTTTGAGAACCACTGAAATAAGGAAACATTTCCTAAACTTTTACTTGGAGACACATATAATGTCTTTACTCGGCTGACAAGTGCAGCGCTTATCTAAACCGAACTCGACCTTTTCGCGTATCAGCGGCGGACACAAAATAAAGATAAAGGGTCATATGAAAAGCCACATACCCGATCAATGATCAATAGGTGTGAGGACAAATGTTTGATCTTGACAAATAACACCTTTGTTGTGCTATAAAGCGACCCAGCAGCTCCCCGCCAAAGTATACCGACTAAAATAAAGTTGAGGAGCTTTCCTCCTCCCAAAAGACTAAATCTGCATCGAGAGCTCTGAAAGACAGGAAGAGGCCAAGTGAAGGATGGATAGAGGGATGAGGGGAAAGAGAGGGAGACAGACTTTTCCTGACTTTCCCAGAAGCCATCTGTCTTTGTTTGAAGGGTCTGGCGGCTGTCAGGCTCCTGTGATAGAGACGTAAACAAACAGGGGATCACGGCCCTTATCTGGGCTCGTTTCTCCTCCTAACAAGGCACACATCAGCTATCCTGTCATGTTGACTGTGTTGGGGCAGCGGGGAGGTGTGTGTGTGTGTGTGTGAGTGTGGGGGGAAGGGAGAGGTTTTTGTTTTGCTGTGTGCAGTTCAGTGACATTTGACCAGAAAGATGTACATATTTAAAGAAGAATGATGCAAATCCAGAGAAATGAAAGAGTATCTGATGTCCAGCTCATCAAAGATGGAGATCAACCAAGCTTATTTCTATGTATTCTTTCTGGAACTGGCATCTCTTCACGTCTTCAAACTCTTTTTGGAACTGGGTGTTGTTAAAAAGCAGTACGACTGTCCCTGGTTCCTAGAGTCCTAACAAGTATGATGGGAACCAGAGCCTTCAGGTATCAAGCTCCTCCTCTTTTATGGAACCAGCTTCCCCTTCAGTCACAGACACCGTCACCTCATGGAGACGGAAGACTTTCCTCTTGATGGTCTTATAGTTGGACCTGAAGGTTCACCTGCTCCAGACCTCGAGATGTAGGCTGAGAGGCTGAGGGGGACGCTTAGGATACACTGAGCACCTCTCTCCTCTAGGATACACTGAGCACCTCTCTCCTCTAGGATACACTGAGCACCTATCTCCTCTAGGATACACTGAGCACCTCTCTCCTCTATGATACACTGAGCACCTCTCTCCTCTAGGATACACTGAGCACCTATCTCCTCTAGGATACACTGAGCTCCTATCTCCTCTAGGATACACTGAGCACCTCTCCTCTAGGATACACTGAGCACCTCTCTCCTCTAGGATACACTGAGCACCTATCTCCTCTAGGATACACTGAGCACCTCTCCTCTAGGATACACTGAGCACCTATCTCCTCTAGGATACACTGAGCACCTCTCTCCTCTAGGATACACTGAGCACCTCTCTCCTCTAGGATACACTGAGCACCTATCTCCTCTAGGATATACTGAGCACCTCTCTCCTCTAGGATACACTGAGCACCTATCTCCTCTAGGATACACTGAGCACCTCTCTAGGATACACTGAGCACCTATCTCCTCTAGGATACACTGAGCACCTCTCTAGGATACACTGAGCACCTATCTCCTCTAGGATACACTGAGCACCTCTCTAGGATACACTGAGCACTTATCTCCTCTAGGATACACTGAGCACTTATCTCCTTGAATTCACGTCTCTTCATCACACAATATTAACTCTGCTTCCTCCCCGGAGTCTTTGTGCCTTCTCGCCTCACAGGCTCCAATGAATCCTGTGTCTGGAGACTTTCCTGGCTCCTGACTCCTTGCCCCTGCTTCCTGCATCCTGCCCCTGGCCTCCTTCCTCATTGGCGATGAAAGGGTTTTTTGGGGGAGTTTTTTCTGATCCGATGTGAGGTCAAAGGTCAGGGATGTCGTATGTGTACAGATTGTAAAGCCCTCTGAGGGGAGTTTGTATATTCGGTTTTTGGGCGATACAAAAAAATTGAATGTACCAGTTAGGTGTACATGTACCAGTTAGATGTACATGTATCAGTTAGATGTACATGTACCAGTTAGATGTACATGTACCAGTTAGATGTACATGTATCAGTTAGATGTACATGTATCAGTTAGATGTACATGTACCAGTTAGATGTACATGTACCAGTTAGATGTACATGTATCAGTTAGATGTACATGTATCAGTTAGATGTACATGTACCAGTTAGATGTACATGTACCACGTTGTTGTCCGAGCGCAGTCAGAATAAACAACAAGCTGTGAGACGATGGTGAAGTTCATCGAGTTCTCTTTTCTCTGACTTCCCCTGAACGCGTGCTCAGACGTCGATCCTGTTGACTTTGAGCGTGGACGTTTTACGCTGGTTTAAAGTTTAGGTTTTCTTTGCCTTTGGCCAAAAGGAGTTGATACGCTGGATGTTTTATTATTATTATTATTATTATGGATTATTGTGGTTTCACTCACATGACTGATCAGCCGTTCCTGCTGTCGGGTCGTATAATCACATGACGGCGAGTGCTCGTCTTCGCCTGCGGACGGCGTGACTCACGGACAGTAGTTGCTTACATGAGAAGAACAATTTCAACTTTTAAACCGAACCCTTCCGGCCCTCTCTCCCATTTCTTTCCATCGTACACGCGTCTCGATGGCCGAGCCGCCGCGTCGCTCCCATCTGCTAAACTAGCGTTGTGTTGTAATGTTTAATTTATAACCTCGGCACATAAGTGTGGCAAAGTGACAGCTGCGTGGCATTTCGGGGCTGTTACCATAGCAACCCTTTGCCCAGCCGAGGTTTTGTCAATACGTTGCTGGTGATGTGAAGCTGGATATCTATTTGGGGGGGGGGGGAATGCCGACTGCAGAAGAAGAAGAAAAAAAATACGTCTTACTGGCCATCTTGGTTGTTTTCCTGGTGTTCAGGAGAGAGAATGCAGCTTTAAGACATGAAGCATAGACTTCTATACAACCAGAGGAGCCGCCCCCTGGTGGTCAGTTGAGAGAATGCATCTGTAAGACATGAAATATAGACTTCTATACAAATCAACACGCATAACGTAGCATCTGTAACTTTCTTTGTATACGAGGAGCAGGTGCATCTTCATTCTGAAAACTCATCCGTGATTCCTCATGTGTCTCGTCACATTTCCCCCATGCCGACTAAAGAAGAAAAAGAAAAAGAAGAAGAAGAAAAGTGGCCTTTCATGTCCCTTCAACGTGAATGTAAAGCGGCGGCCTTGACACGCGTAGCAACGACTTCACACGAGCGTTGTTGTTGTGCGCGGCGTGGCGGGCTCACGGGAGACCCTCCGCACAGCAGGCCCTATAGGGTGAGCGTGTGTGTGTGTGTGAAAACACCTGGGCTTGTGTGTATGTGTGTGTGTACGACTCCTAAGTCGACGTGTAATGAGACCTCGCTCAGCCTCCGGTCCGCTTTGCTCGCCGTGAGAAGAGCAGGCGGAGCGGCGCCCGTCATCTGCAATTCAAATGAGCGTTTCTCTGATTAGTCGCGGCAGCCAGAAGGTCTCGATGTCGTCGAGTAATGACTGAAATGCAATTTCCAGTCAATCAGTCCTGTGATGTGTACGAGTTATACGGAACTCCGTCGCAAAAAAAAGGTGGAGGACGGATGAAAACGCGCAAACACGGACACATTTTGTGCTCTACGCGAATGTGAGATAATTGGCCAGGTATGTGGGGGAGGGGGGGGGGGGTGGCTTTCTAATTAGGGAGAAGAGCATTTCCGTAGCTGCCAAACAACGGCAGACGAACCGAAAGGTGTCCTATAAAAA
Source organism: Pseudoliparis swirei (assembly GCF_029220125.1). Classification (NCBI taxonomy): domain Eukaryota; kingdom Metazoa; phylum Chordata; class Actinopteri; order Perciformes; family Liparidae; genus Pseudoliparis; species Pseudoliparis swirei. Next base: position 3,650,614 of record NC_079395.1, read on the forward strand.
GAAATGTGCAGGCTTCATTATAAAGTGACAAAGGCGGAGTTCATCTGAGGAGCAGCGACAGCCGGAGTTCTGTAGCTTATTATTATTTATTCTTGCCGCGCTATGACAACTCGTGTGTGTGTGTGAACGCAGCGCACGGCGGGGACGAGAGCGAGGGATCACTCTGGAGGGGGGGGGGGGATCTAATGAAGCACCGAGGGTCAAAGGTCACAGTTGGCATTGATCACCGACAGACGAAGATCATCAGGAGGAGCCTGACCTGCTCGATCAATGATGCCCCTCCCCCCCCCCCCTCCTCCCACGCCTCCCACCCCTCGAAATGTATGGAAGACATTTATCTTCTAAGAGATACCTCCCACTTATAGGGAAATGTTCTGGCTGCCCCCCCCCCCCCCCCCCCCCGTCCTGATTTAATGAGTTTTTCTTTTATTTGCACATGGAAAATAAAAGAAATATATATATAACCAATTTGTTTTTTTTCTTCATTTTGCTGAAGTGGAAAACATATAAAAAATATAAAATGCTGGTAGGAACTTTTTTTTAAATGTCCGAGAATAGAATAAGCAGAAGGAGGTATAGCACACATTCAGATCTTTCATGTTGTGATGTTTCCTCTCAAAGAAAAGGCAGATCATAAATATTTCCTTAAAGGTTAAATATTGAAATCGGCACCGATTTGACATTTTATTATTCAGAAATGTGAAGATATTTGCTTCAAACCCTTAAATGTGATGGATTAAACACAACCATCGATGGACCTCACGTGATAACCTGCTGTGATGTTTCTAAATGTGAGTTAGCTTCATCAGCACATTGCGTGTCATCAAAAGGGGGAGGGGCATACCATATGGTATCCTGGTGGTCAGGAGAGAGAATGCAGCTGAACACATGAAGCATAGACTTCTATACAACCAGTGGGGTCGCCCCCTGGTGGCCAGTAGAGAGAATGCAGTTTTAACACATGAAGCATAGACTTCTATACAACCAGAGGAGTTGCCCCTTGGTGGTCAGGAGAGAGAATGCAGCTTTAACACATGAAGCATAGACTTCTATACAACCAGAGAAGTCGCCCCTTGGTGGACAGTAAAGAGAATGCAGCTTTAACACATGAAGCATAGACTTCTATACAACCAGAGGAGTCCCCCCTACTGGTCAGTAGAGAGAATGCAGCAAGTGTGTGAAAAATTACAATCAAGTTTGAAACGTAAAACAAAAAAAACAAAAAATTCAGCGACAAAATACAAAAGTGAAATCGGGCCGTGTGGCGAAAACAAGAAGAATGTAGAATCATTCATTTTTCATCCAATTTTAATAACTTTTAACTTAACTTAAAAAATAACTTTCTCGCATGAATTACAGCTCGCCTAAATAAATAAAATCTCGGCACGAGCGATCCGGTGATTTTCCTTTGACCGCGTCGACTGTTTCGCTCTGGATGCAGATGACGAGCGACGGATCAATTAATCACGAGAGGCCCGTCGGAACCGGGATTCTTCTTCATCTGACAGGCGCACGGCGCTCGCCATCGGGCCGGCGAGGCCGCGGGCGGCGTGCTCGAGAAGCGTCAATAAAAATACCCTAAATGAGGAAAGACGATTAAAAGAAAGAGAGCAGAAGAGGGACTGTTGTAGGAATTAGAACGGAGCGGCATCCATTACTCACTTCTCCACGAACACGCGGCGGCGGCGCTGGCTTCAGGTGCAGCGGCGAGCTTTTTTTTTTAAGATGGAGTGGTTTTTTTCCGAGCGGCGTGCTGTACAACAGTGAGCGATGATAAAAGTGCATTAGTGAGACGCGTCTGTCCTCGAAATGAAGATTAATTAGACGAAGAAACGCTGCCGGAGATGAACGCGGTCTTGACGGAGTAGCTTCTGGCATTTTTTTTCTTCTTTTTTTTTTTCTTCCTCTTCTCGGCCTGCTTGAAATTCAACGTCAAACGGGCCTCTGCGATTGGCCTATAATTACATCATCAGTCTTTATTGATCATTGTCACTTTAATAAACAGCTCTCAACATTTTGAGGAATTTGCCAGCGGATGAAAAAAAAACGCCCGGCAACAAAAGGCCGGAGCCTCTTCCCTCTCTTCCTCGGGAGACACGCGATGAATAGACGGAGCCGCAACAAGGCATTGTGGGTATTCAGAGAATCAACATACAAACGGTGTTTTCAAAAAAAATTCTTCTTCTTTTTTTCCTCACAAAAAATAAAAGCCGTAGCGTAATGTCGGCTGAGCCTCGAGATATTGCTTCATGGATACACTGCTTTTGTTGGCTTTGTTTTGCTGGTGTGTGTTGTGTGTAGGAGGGGGGGGGGGCTGTGTGTGTATGTGTGCGTGTGTGTGAAATAGCTGAGGGAAAATGTCAGTGTCATTCCATTATGTATCAAGGCAAAACACAGATACAAATTCCAGTCTGAAAAAAGTGTGTGTGTGTCTTTTGGAATACACACAAACAGCATGTGTCTCAGGACAAAGGATTTATCTTTGCTTCTCTTTTCATGCGAATCGGACACGTAGAGCACGTCGGAGTTCCTAAACATCGCGGCCGGCGGTTACGATGAAGCTACGAGGGTCGAATCTGGGACGTTAGCGTTGCCAACGCTTCAATACATCACAGAGAGACGCTGTTATTGCATGAAAACCACGAAGGCCGACCATCGGACGCCATCGTCGGCGAGCCGGTGATGAAAAGCTGTCGGTCTGATAGTTTTAGTCTCGAGGCTCGATTCCTATTGGCTCACAGAAAACCATCGAACTGAGTGATTCTGCGATGTCCTTTTTATGTATTAATTTCTACAAAACCTACGAATGATGATCAACACCAGCAACCTTTTGCCAGTTCTTCATCGGAGACCCCCGAGGAGTTCCCGGGCCAGGCGAGATATATAATCTTCTGGGTCCATTAATAAATACAGAGAAGAATTCCCCCACGGGGATCAATAAAAGTGTAAATTTCTTTCTTTAATACATGAATCCGCGCAGAACCAAAGGACAAGACGTTCTTCAAATAACACGGAAATGAGCTACAGGCGTCGTTTAAGTTTCGGGCGTCATAATGTGTATTATGTATTAATTTGTCGATTAGCACTCAACACAAAAATGTTTTTTTTGGATTGTCTTTGCAGGAATTTTGGTTACAAACCAAAATATTGGGACAAATTAACATGTTGAGGAAACACCGGAGAGCACCGACGCCGGCGGGAATACATCGTCCGCGATTGCATCGTCCGTGAAGAATGCATCGTAAGCAAAGACATCGTACGCAAAGACATCGAACGCGAAGACATCGAACGTGAATACATCGTATGCAAATACATCGTATTCGAATCCATCTTCCGGGAAGACATCGAATGTGAATACATCGACCTGGAAGACATCGTACGCGAATACATCGAGGGTCCTGGAGAAAGAACCCAAGGACCTGATGAGAAAAACTGACTCAGAGAGAGAGAGAGAGAGACATTGGCAGGAGGATCCTCCTCGTGGACGTAATTGGCAATAAGCCATCAATTAGGCCCGAGACATATATATCCTGCAGCCTCTGGGCCAGTAAGAGGATGAGGAAGCAACAGAAGAACAGACACAGACAGGAGGAGGAGGAGGAGGAGGAGGAGGAGGAGCCAACCAAACCCAGGATGTCTGATGATGCAGCTCTTTTCAGTTTGGAGAAAAGGAATAAAGTCGAGGCGTCTGCTGGTGGAAAAGATGATGAAGATGTTTGAGGGATATTTTATTGACATGGATGAAAAGGTAACTTCTGGTGTTTTCCCTCGTTTTTCTTCGTCAATGAGGAAGATCTCGGGTTGATAATAATGAGAATGAATACAAAACATAATGTGAATCACATCAATGCAGAGGGATCCTCCTCTGTTGCTCCTCTCAAGGGTTTTTTCTCTTTTTTGGGGAGTTTTTCCTGATCCGATGTGAGAGGTCAAAGGTCAGGGGAGTCGTATGTGTACAGATTGTAAAGCCCACTGAGGCTAATGTGTGATATTGGGCTATACTAAATAAACATAATTGAATTTATTGTTTGGACGTAGCACTTTTTTCTTCTTCCTTGGCATTATTGACTAAAATAAAGTCTTATTTCATGGTCATTATTGACATTATTGATTTAAATAAATTATTTAATGGTGATCTGAAGAGTTACTCGAGTGTTAGAAACCGACAAAACAAAATCTCTGGCTTGAACTGGGCTCTTGTGTGTGTGGTATCCTATTAAAGCTCGAATCCACCAAAAAGCCTCCGCATTGCGTTCCATAGCTTACATTTTGTTTGTGTGATTTAGGTATGTGTGTGTGTGTGTGTGGGGGGGGGGTGTTAAATCCACCTGAAAAATATGCAGTCATCCCACATGCTGAAGATCCTCCCACATCTTTACTCTCCTTTTTTATTTTATTTTCCACCATTGTTCCCTCTGTGATGTTTTATCTTTCCGGCGTGTAGCGGATCCCTGAGAGGGCGGCGGCTTTGTACGGCGAGCTGAATTATTCACACGCACGGGGCGCCGGCCATCAGCTCCCGAGCAGGAGGAGGACGGTGCACATTTAAAGAGAAAGCGGTTTTTATTTCTTTATTTTCTTCTTTTTCTTCTCCTCTCAAGAATAGTTCGTACATCGCCGAGTGACCCGCGCGCGCGTCGATATGTCTCGTGGTCACACGCCGCCTGTTGTTGAATTGAATGGAATAATGTTGCACTCCGGGGAGCTTCTTTCTGTAGTCGGAGCCTTTTTATTACGGCCTGGCAGCATTTACTGCCTTCATTGATATTCCAGAAAATATGGGAGCGAGCGAACTGTGCGGAGTCTCATGCAGGTTTTACTCGCATGGCGGTGAAATAATCCGGCCCTGCAGGCTTTAAAAAATATATATATTTGTTATGCCACCAAATGAGTGATGTCATTCACATACAGGTGCTACTAAAGTCTGTTGGATTAATGAATAATACTAATGCCCTGGGCCATGAACTTTATTAAAGAAGCCTAAAGGGGCAGTTATCTGTTGAATTATTGGTAGATTAAAAGTAGAGCATCCGATGCAGGCCGTGGCCATGGAATGGAAACAACATTCTAATAAGCACAGAGATATTTCTGCAACATCGGAAAGGAAAAAAATATGAGAAACTAACTTTAAAACATGAGAAAAGTTGAATAGAAAAGTCTAAAGAGACTTTGAGAAACACAAATTAAACGCCTCTTTGCCTTCCGACTGCGTGTCTGAACATTTGCTCGTATTTGCAGAGTCAGCTGAGGGTCACGTGACCACACACACACACAGCAGGGTTTGGGTTCCACCTCGGCTTTGTACCGTGCCCCCCCCCCCACCCCTTCTCATCCTTTCATAGGTTTTTCCCGCAGACGCATATTTAGAGAAGAAGAAAAACAAACACTCAAGATTGGTTGTTCCTGGTCACGTGACAAGCGGCGGTGAGCCGCTCGTCCCCTTGTGTAAATAAACGAAACTGAAGCCCCACAGACTTTCCTCAAATGAGTCATCCCACTAGAATCCTGTATCGTTTCACCTCGTGCCTCAACAAGAAGAAATCAGATCTGTGTGTGATGTACGGCCTCATTAAGCTGCTTGGGGGAGGGGGGGGTGAGGAGGATCCCGCACATATGGACACGTAGACGAGTTTATCTCATGTGTGATTTATCCGATGAGCTAATTGAGCTTTACTTGGTCTTTCATAAAGTGCAAATCATCCGGTCGTCGTTTTCGAGTGTCTGGAGCAAAGTGAGGCGAGCGAACGGTGAATGTGAATAGATGGCGGCGCGAGTCCGATAACGCCATCGTCATCCCCCACAACAAGCAAAGGAAAACATCGTTTGAGCTGCGGCTCGTTTGAATTATTTTCCGAGAAGCAAAGTGCTTTGAGGCCTGCGACGTGACCCCCCCCACCTCCGCCCCATCCGGCCCCGCTGGGTTTTTTTTGTGGTTTTGTTGTGTTATTGAATTTGGCAGAAATGCACCCAGTCATTTTGTAAATGCACCGCGTGCACAAACACACATTGTTGACACAATGGTTCCCCTCTTTAGGATAAGAGGGTACTTGAAGTACAAAAAAACAAAAAGCCTCCCAGGGTGTGTGTGTGTGTGTGTGTGTGTGTGTACACAGAAGATATCATACAAGCGTTTGTGTAAGGATAGCTTGCCCGCTGAGTTAAACCGTGATGGGCGGAGCTTTTTGGCAAATTTAAAAGGCCACATATGATGTATAGTCCCTCCAGCAATTGTTTAAATGGACCCCTACCTCTGGAGAGGAACTGATTGAGAATATAATGACGTTCCTTGGATGCCTTTCAAATGGAGACAACTTAATAGCGTTCCCTCTAGGAGGCCTTTCCAATGGAGAAAACATAATGAATTTACCTCTAGGATGCCTTTCCAATGGAGAACACATCATGGATGCCTTTCCAATGAAGAAAACGAATGACGTTCCCTCTAGAAGGCCTTTCCAATGGAGAAAACAAAATGGACGCCTTTCCAATGGAGAAAACGTAATAACGTTCCCTATTGGAGGCCTTTCCAATGTATAAACGTAATGACGTTCCCTCTAGAAGGCCTTTCCAATGGAGAAAACAAAATTACGTTCCCTCTAGGAGGCCTTTCCAATGGAGAAAACTTAATGAATTTACCTCTAGGATGCCTTTCCAATGGAGAAAACTTAATGAATTTACCTCTAGGATGCCTTTCCAATGGAGAAAACATAATGGATGGCTTTCCAATAGAGAAAACTTAATAACGTTCCCTCTAAGGTGCCTTTCTAATGGAGAAAACATAATGGATGCTTTTCCAGTGGAGAAAACGTAATGATGGTCCCTCTAGGATGCCCTCCGGTGAATAATCACTTAAAATATGAGCCAGAGAATGTTCTATTAATATTAAAAGACATTCATCAGCCTCTAAAACAGCGTCTCATTATTTGAAGATGTTTTTGTCTTCATCAGCTCGTGTAGAGCGCAACAAAAAAATAAGTGGAGAAAACCCTCAGTCTGAACTCGTCGAACAGTTCATGTCTCGGCTCTCAGAGACTTGACGCTGAGCAAACACCTCGCGGCAACAGGTGAGTTTCAGGGAGATCTGGGTTTCTGGCATGTGACGGCAGGAGAAAACACCTGACGGTCTCGTGACATTTGCAATTAACAAGCCAGAAGATTGGAAAAATATGTTTTCTCAAATATGGAGAGGAACCGAGCGTTCACACTCGACTGACTTCCTGGCTAATTGTTCTTCAGAATGGTTTGAAGTCTCTTCGGGATTTGCATATTAAAAACACTACACCCTTTGGGATAGGGGGAATATATATATATATATAAATATGTATATATATAAATATGTATATATATATACAGGACTGTCTCAGAAAATTAGAATATTTTGATAAAGTTCTTTATTTTCTGTAATGCAATTAAAAAAACAAAAATGTCATGCATTCTGGATTCATTACAAATCAACTGAAATATTGCAAGCCTTTATTTTTTTATATTGCTGATTATGGTTTAGCTTAAGAAAACTCTAAAATCCTATCTCATAAAATTTTAATATTTCCTCAGACCAAGTAAAAAAAAAGATTTATAACAGCTGACTGTTTGTCAAGGCTCAGGAAACCCTTGCAGGTGTTTCGAGTTAATTAGACAATTCAAGTGATTTGTTTAATACCCTACTAGTATACTTTTTCATGATATTCTAATATTTAGAGATAGGATATTTGAGTTTTCTTAAGCTGTAAGCCATAATCAGCAATATTAAAAGAATAAAAGGCTTGCAATATTTCAGTTGATTTGTAATGAATCCAGAATGCATGACTTTTTTTTTTTTTAATTGCATTACAGAAAATAAAGAACTTCATCACAATATTCTAATTTTCTGAGACAGTCCTGTATATATAAATATATATATATTCACACATATAAATATATATCTGTGTGAATACACAGCTGCTTCATGACGAGCCAGCAGCACTTGAGAATATTAGCACCGTGAACGATGGAGAGGAGCCGAGCGGTCGGAGCAGTGATTGTTTCTGGCCAGGCGCCAGCGAAAGGAAGAGTTTTATATATCGAAAACTGGACCAGATGTTAAATAACGCAAATCCAGATTTGCGGAATTAATTGGATTGGCAGAACTTCAGTGCTGCTGTTGTGGAGAGTTTGTGTTTAATCCACTTCTCGAGGAGTCTTTGTTCAGCGACGGCACCGCGACCCCTTCCATGAACGGATGCTTTTCACAAACTCGTATAACTTTAACTTTCACGATGCTCTGTGAACAGTTTCAGAATATCGTTATAGTCGATATCAATCGAGAATGGTTCGTTTGTGAAGTTAATCTTGGTGTAAAAAACTTTTTTAAAGTATTATCGTCTGCAATAATCAAAAATCTAGTGGAGAAAATGGGCTTTTTGGACGATGCCGTGTCCACCACGCCAATGTGAGCCCGATACCTCCCGGTTAGGTCTCCAGGAGGAACCAGGAACTCCTCAAGGAAATCAAAGGCTCTTTAACGTCCCACTGGGAATGTTCCACTACCCTTCATCACCCACTTGCCGTCTGTCGGGTTATCGGAGCTTTTTATCCCGAAAAAAGAATGAAAATGAACCAAAACAGTAAAATTGTTGACCATAAAACCAAAATAATACACTGAAAGACACAGAGAGGAACCGCAGTGTCTCTGTTACTACCAGAGAACTCCACTCTATTACACATGGTGCTTGAACTTAATAAAAAATATTGAAAAATGCAGTTTAAGGTGGGCGTCGTGTGTGTTTAGACCAGTGGTTCTCAAACTGCCTCTAGTGGGGCGCAGTGGTACTACAGGAAGAAATGCAGAAAGACCTTTTCTTGAGAACTTCACGCAAAAATGACAGTAAATAAATACATGTTGAAATGCTCGTACCTAAAAGTTTGAGAACCACCGATGTAGACCGACGACTCGTCCGCACCTCCTCCCAAAATATATCTTGGGTACGGGGGCGGCCATCTCGTGATCGTACAGTCATCTCGAGTCGCTTCTTTAAAGGCGACGGATCTCCAAACCACGAACCAGAGAGTGGAAAGAAATGAATGAATTCCAAGAGGCTGAACACCGACGTGTGAGAAAAAGAAACCTTTCGCATCCAGACATTACAAACGTCACATAAAAGCGCGAATAAGATTGCGTTCATCGCGTATCGAAGGTCCTCCGCTCCTCTGTCTTCATCACCTCTACGACCCTCATCACCTCTGGAGTCTTGCATGACGCCCCAAATCTGGCTCCTTTCCGGCTCCCTCGCATTGCGCCCGTGATTCATCGCCTCCTCCACCCCGCGTCGCACATCGGCCCTTATCAGTCGAGAACCCCCCCCCCCCCCCCCCAATACGCGCCACCCGCCACTAACTGAATTCCAATAAGACGCCGTAAATCAAGGCTCCCCTTGAAGACCCTCTTCTTCTCGAGGCTCCGGCGGAGTCGACATGGCGGCGGAGCGGCGCCGGTAAAAAAAAGAATGAAGCAAGAGTTATTTGATTTGGCTGGCTAGGCACCACCGGCACGGTTATGTCCAACATTCTTTGGCTAATGGTCCATGTTACAGCTACTCTGCACTCGGTCGGGAGGAGGAGGAGGAGGAGGAGGAGGAGGGGGGGGCTTGGAAACACATTATTCTGCGGTATCAACCTGTGTGTTGACCTGTGGAATAATGCGGTACAGTACGCACACAATAACAATAAGAGAACGCACAAACTGCGACGTGCGAGCAGGGGGGCGTGTGATTGGACGAGCGCGGCGTCGCCGAGCGCCTCATTGAGTCTCCGCCGCCGGTTGATGCACGGGAATGGAACATAAAGCATTTATTTTAAAGTATTTGAGCCTGGAGGAGCAAGATGCTGGCCTGACTGAGCAGCTTAGGTATAGGTGGGGGGGGGGGCAAATAAAGGTGAAAGAAAAGCTGCCGGACTTCTGAGAGACGTCTGTGCCGATGGTGACGGTAAACGCGGTGGTGGTTGTTGGAAGGAGGAAAGCCAGATAGCAGATCTTCAAGTCTTAACCTCGTGAATCCACACGGCTCGTTTGAATCCTCGTGTTTTCTCTCCGCTCGAAGATATCTTCAGTCTCGGTTTGTTCCAGATCTTTATTGTCGGTCAATCATTACATTTATTTCACATCGTGTGAAACATTTCATACAACCAGGCGTATTTGGTACCTTTTGACAGGTGTGGCTCGTCCACCAGACTTAAAAAACGAAGGTGATTTTAAAAGTTGTCGTCTCCGGTGATTGGGGACTTTGTTCCTCGGGAGATTAAAAGTCGTCTGGCGGCACGCAGCCCGACAGGAAGCGAATGTGACATCTTGAGTTTAGTTCTCGGTGTGTGACTCTGGGGCGCGTCGGAGAAAGGAATAAGACTTTTTTTCTTCCTCTTTATTTTCCCCCGGTGCCTTTGAGACAGAAAAAAAGGGTTTTAAGAGACTCTCTGGCCACATCAACCACGCATCTTCTCATCTGACGCCGACGCTCCGCTCAAACCTCGACGGCACTCTCCCGTCTCTCCCTCCCGGCTCGAGCGTCCCTTGAACGCATCGCGGAATCTCCACCAAACTGAGCAGGTGACCTCTGCCCAAATCTCTCTTTTTTCCGCCTCCCCCGGGGCGTCAACGGCACGTTAGAAAGGCGAGAACAACACGGATAACAACACAGGGATAACAACGCGGATAACAACACGGAAAACACGCAGGAAAACACGGAGGATAACGTCAGCGGGCCGAGCGGCGTGCGCCGCGGCTCAGCCTGACATCTGGTTAACCCACATGCATCAGAAGAGATCTGTGGGCGCTCAGGAATCCTCCTGTGTGTGTGTGTGTGGGGGGGAGGTTGTCTCTTGCCATATAAGGCGAGGAAAGAGAAGCGAACATATATTACCCCGAAGGTGCATTAAAGACCCGTCTCAGGTCTCATTGGGATCATTTTAGTCTCACATTTTCAACTCCTTCCCGAAAGCAAGTAAGTAAGTAATTTATTTCCATAGGTACATCCATAACGCAGGGCTCTCAAGTTTTGAAGACAGGCAAGAGTGACATTTCCATCAGCACCCCCCCGGATATCAGTCAGTCGCGCGCAATTCCAGGATGCTTTATTTTCATTGGTTGCTGGATTAAATCTTACCCAGATACAACAGATACGTTTTTTTTTCTGATTGGCTATTGTGGAGCCCATTTCTTTTGTTTGATTGGCTGATAAGTGGCACCTCACAGCAGAACTCCAGGGGAGCGCTTGATTCCTCCACGGTGAGGGCAGCGCGGCCAGCTCATGTTTGCGCGCTGCGGCACATCAAAACATTAAATAGCCGAGAGTTTTTTTCAGCATGAGAAATACGATGTGTGGCGGGAGTGCGTGACTTAAGACCGAAATGCGTGAGTCTCACGCTCAATGCGTGACACTTGAGAGCCCTGATAATGTGTACATACTGACACATTAACAACAACAAAATGTACGAATGGAGGACCGTCCAAAGACCGAGGTCTGTAGGCTCCTCTGAGATGAGGAGTAGGACGGCCCCGCCCACGAACCATTTAGCCCCGCCCCGAACCCTTTAGCCCCGCCCCTCCCAACTACTACAGGCACACAGACAGTACACACACATATGGATCAAAACATAAAATGGCGTACAAGCAACAACAACAACAAAAAACCAGAACAGGAACAAGAAAACCAAAAGGAAAAAGAAAAAGAAAGAGACATAGTAAAAATAATAATAAAGGCAAATGTGAACTACTGATAACTTAGAACAAAAATAATATCACGAACATCAAATTATGGATATACATTTTATTTTAAATATCTTTCCTCTATTGTACTGTGTACTGTGCCGCCAGCAAGGGATGAAAAACAAACTTCCGGGAGGAAGCTCACGACTCGGCTCAACCGGCCGCCGACCGAGCCGCCTCATTGGACGAGCCGGCTGAGCAGGTAGCGGAAAAATAGGTTCATGGAGATTTTTTTCTTTTCTTTTCTCTTTTTTTAAAGAGTGAATTCACACTGAATCCTCTTTTCTGACGTTTTCACATGTTACCACGACCCGACGCGTCTTATTTTTCAAATCGAGTTCATTTTTCTGCCCTCTCTCAAAAGAGCGACCAGTGATCGCTCCAATCAAAATGAATCTTGCGTCTTCATTTTCACGAGGAAGTTCAACTCTAAACACACGGATGGACGTTTACCACGAGGATGAGATGGGTGACATACGTCACACCTCACACACCTGGTTTTATTTTCATAAATTAAGAATATTTAATAGAGAATAGATCACTTCCTAGTTAGACATTGGTTTTTTTGTTGCTTTTTTTATTCTGTCTCTTTCTTTGTTGTTTATCCTTATGTTTTACACTTCTTGCTCTGAATATGGAAAACTAAAATGAGCATCACTGTCTGACTGTCGTCTGTAAATGTCAAATTGATTGAGAGAAAAAGAAGAAGAGAGATTGCGTCCTCGCCTGGAGGTTAAGACGTTGTTTTTCAAACCCGCGGTCGCTCTCCGGAGACACGGCGCGTCGAGAGGAGAGACGAGGTCGCTCTCCCCTCACCGCCCGACCTCCAGGGAGTTCACGTGGTGCCAAATGTTTTGTCAACAACGACAACAACAACAACAGAGATTTGCTTTTAGAGCGAGAGTTTCTCACCCCGTCCTTCCCTTTCCTTTCCTTTCCTTTCTTTTCCTTCCCCTTCCTTTCCTTTCCTTCCCTTCCCTTCTCTTATCCTTTCCTTACCTTCCCATGCCTTTTCTTCTCCTTTCCCTTCCTTTCCTTTCCTTTCTTATCCTTTCCCTTTCCTTTCCTTTCCTTACCTTCCCATGCCTTTTCTTATCCTTTCCCTCCCTTTCCTTTCCTTTCTTATCCTTTCCTCCTCTCATGGATGTTGTCTTGTCTGTTCTTTGTCTGAGGTCCTTTGGGAACACCGCGGTCCCCCCCCCCCCCGTCACATTTCTTTTGAACACGTGCTTTTTTGAAAGTGTCAGTGAAGGTGTTAACTTTCTATTTGTGACATTTTTCTCACATTAACTTCACATTTGAAGGAAGCAGAACTCGACTTCCTCCTCTTAACGCGACGCGGCGCCCATAAAAAAAAACGTCGGGAAAACCCGATCCCGACGCCACCGACTCGGAGAGCTGCTGCCCTCTTTTGTTTTGAAGGACTTCCCAGAGGGGGGTCCCCGAGGCGCTCTGCATGTTCGCGCTTTGATTGACGGCATTTTTCAACGACTCAGAAATTGCATCACAAAGCCCGGCGATTGGAGTCGCCGTGACGACGGGCGTCTTATCTGTGGCTTTCGTGGCCTTGAGTCGTCCATCGTGTGTGTGTGTTTGGTGCTCATCCTCACTAGAGTGCTTGTGCATCTCTGCAGGAATTGCTGCCTTTGTAAATGCTCCTGATTGTGTGTGTGTGTGTGTGTGTGTGTGTGTGTGTGTGTGTGTGTGTGTGTGTGTGTGTGTGTGTGTGTGTGTGTGTGTGTGTGTGTGTGTGTGTGGAAATGGGTCATGCCTAATCAAGGGGAGAGACGTCTCTATCAATGTGTGCTCTCGACAGACGATAACCTGAGCCGTGATCTCCTCTGACATCGTCTCGTTCATAATGCAGCTCAGATCTGATCTGGAGATGAATCCCAGATTCAGTTGATTTTACAAAGTTTTCTCCGAGGAATAAAGATCATCTCGTCTGAAGGCATTTCTTCTTTCTTCTTCTTCTTCTTTTTTGTACATTTGCGTCTCAGGGATTTAGCTCCGGCGCTCTTATCGGCTGCCGAGCGAGCGACCGCTGCGTTGGAACCGGCGTAAATGAGTGTGAATTCAAAGGAGCCGACAGCCGGGTGAAAAGGTCGGAGCGACGGCACGTCGATAATGGAAGTAACGGATGATTAGAGAATAATCCGGCGGGCTAGAGGGGCGCCGGATAAGAGCAGGTAAACAGGGCCGGAGCAACGAGGGAGAAAGCTCTCACTGCGAACAACGAGGCCTGTCTATCACTTTAGCCCCGCCCCTAAAACATAGCCTGCTTTATGGACCATAAAGTACTAAATGATGACATCATGCTGTATAGAAGAAGACTTGAAACTAGAGACTGAGACATAAACTCATGTTTACAATGTTTCCTGAGGGAATACATCAAGAAAGAAGTGGAGTCACAATATAGATTTCTATACAACCAGAGGAGCCCCCTGGTGGTCAGGAGAGAGAATGCAGCTTTAACACATGGAGCATATACTTCTATACAACCAGAGGAGTTGCCCCCTGGTGGTCAGGAGAGAGAATGCAGTTTTAACACATGAAGCATATACTTCTATACAATCAGAGGAGTCGCCCCCTGGTGGTCAGGAGAGAGAATGCAGTTTTAACACATGAAGCATAGACTTCTATACAACCAGAGGAGCCCCCTGGTGGTCAGGAGAGAGAATGCAGCTTTAACACATGAAGCATAGACTTCTATACAACCAGAGGAGCCCCCTGGTGGTCAGGCGAGAGAATGCAGTTTTAACACGAGGCATAGACTTCTATACAACCAGAGGAGTCACCCCCTGGTGGTCAGGAGAGAGAATGCAGATTCAAGGCCCTTCTGCTTTGGCCTCATGATGTCAGTATGATTCATCAAGCATGATCTTGCTCCACAAAGAAGTCGTGGTTGTTTTGACTTTGTTGAATTTTGAACATTTTCTTCCTCATTTTCTTCCTCACCTCATTCCCCCCCCCCCCCCCCCCCCTCTGGGATCTACATCGCCACCTTCGGGGGGGAATCCAATGCGCGGGATGTTTGTGAACTATAAAATGCGTCGACAACGCAGTAATGTGTTTTACCCATGAATCTTTTTAGAATCCCCCGGCCATGATTCATACCGAGAACCTTTTATCCCAGACAGCCAGATAATTTTACGAGACAACGTGTATACTAAGTGACACGTGAGCGTCCCTTCACAATGCCTTTTTAAGTTCATCCATCAAGTGGAAGCTGAATGGCCCGTCTGGGATTGAACACATCAGCACTTTTCCTCCCCAGTCCTGACTCTCTGGATGTCATGTCAGCAAAGCACCGTCAGGGATTACACACTGCGCGTGGACCGCCGTTATCTCGGGCCTTGAACCCCCCCCCCCCCCTCGATCTCATCCAACACCACCCTCCATCGCCCCCTCTACAACTCCCCGGGTAAAGGCGGCGGGGCAATACTTCGGCCACCGGGCCCCAACTGCTTGACATACTAATTATATAACGGCGATGCGAGCTCGCTTCTTTTTTGCCGCTCCATTTCTTTTCTGTGTCGTATACTTTAGTGTTACACTCGTGTGCAGATTCGTACTCGCGGTCCGCTGCATGCTGGGTAGGGCGTACAGCGTCTGCAGATGTTTGTTGACGCACCTCGGACATTTAATTTTGATCCCAACTACACGCCGACGCGGCAAATATATTCAAATTTGTCACAATGCAGCGTTATTTAGAGAAGAATATGAACGCAGCGAGGCTTTTTTTGTAGATGGACCAGATAAACGTGTGAATTGATGTTGATGGTGGATAGTTTTCAAGGTAACAGCCCTGATGTGAAAACAAAAACAAAAAATTGGACAATTTCACTCTCACTAAATAATACTGCTAGATTTGGCAGAAAATTGCAGCTCTTTTATCCCTTGAAGGTAAATGTGCGTCCGTGTCGCTGTGTGTGTAGACACGAGCATTATTCACTGCAGGTTATTTCCATACGCTGATGTGTGGGTGTGTGCGGGGCTTTTCATGGTTGCGTTTGCTTGTGTGTTTGTCTTTGTCTGTAGAATATTTACCGATCACAAAGCAGTTGATGTACATGTGGCCACACTGTCCTGCTGGGTCCAGAAACCTCAGTGTCATTGTGGCGCCCCTCAGGGCTCCATTCAGGGTCCTCTTAAGTTCTCAAAAAGCATACATGCTTCCTCATGTTTAGGCAAAAAAAACCATACTTTTGTTATTTGTTTCACTTTACATTAAAGATAAGGAATCCTCGCGCCTTAGCAGTATTTCTCTAACTTACTTTTACTTTTAAGAGTATGTATTAGTTATTTTTTATATGCTTTACTGTAACTTTGTGTGTATTTTGTGTTCTTTTTACCACATATCCTATTGCAGTGTGTCTCATCCTGTACTGTTTGTTAATGTTTTATATTTGTTATGGTCTGTCAACGTATTACAGATGAAAATTAGCTGTATGGACAATATACAATCTGGTACAGAGCATCACATGGCGACATTTATGATTTAACTCTACATGATCCGTTTTAAATAAAGAAAATAATGATTTGTATTATCATTTTAAAGGAAATGGTCTTGCTCCAATACGCAGTGGCATGGTGGCCCTGTTTGCTCGAGTGTGTTTTGAGACTTGCAGGACGCAGCCCGGCTGCTTGATTCTGGGTCTCGGTTGGTGAATAATAGTGATCAAGCTTTTTGTAGTCGGAGTCCCTGTAATTTAAAAGACTTTGACTCCTGAGCTCTGACACAGGAAGTCTTCGTCTTCTTTTAACTCCCGACTGGAACACGTTAATAAAAGAGCTTTTTGAATGTTACACTCGTACTCGTCTCGTGCTTCCATCCTTTAAAAATCCACCTTGTGACATCTTTTAAGGAAAATGCGCTCCACAAAAATAAATTATTACCATTTTTGTAAACGCATCTATTTGAGCATATATGTGATATATATACACCCGCCTGCCACATTGTATTTTCCATTTGAATGTCTCCTTGTCCAGGTTTGCATTCATGCTTGTCAATATGCATTTGAGTGCTACATCTAGCTATACACACACACACACACACACACATGTATGCACCTGCTCAAGTTTGTGTGTGTGTGTGTGTGTGTGTGGCTAGAAAACAATGCAGCAGAAAATGTTCTTCAAATCATCAAACCAGACAAATATCTGCAACATGGGCCACTGCTGAAAGTAGTAACACACACACACACACACACCAAAATGCTTCAACAGGAGGATTTGAACCGCTGTATTCACGCTGAATTCCCAGAAGCTCGCGTGGCATTTGATTCTGGACACTTGCGAGGTGTTGTTATTGTTCCCCTTTCATCTTTTTTTTTAATAATGTAATTTGGGCCGAAGCCAGATTACTCAGTCACGATGAGGAGAGGCTGATTTAGATTTTTTTTTTTGGTGGAGCTTCCTGTGGAGGAGTGTCCTCTGTGTACTCCTGGTACACTTCTAGGACTGCGCTCAAGGATTCTGGAGTGTGTGTGCGCCCTCAAACTCAATCACTCCTGCTTTCACACGACCGAGCTACACAAGGACAAAATGGATTCTACATTCTAGCACCGATTTTTTTTTTTTTAACACAACGCAGGAGCTCAGTCTGCGGGAATTATTCAGTGTGTAGGATGTCTGTCTAAAATATGCAAATACAATATCTGTACATGAAAACTAAGGGAATTACACTCACTATAGGGATGTTTTTAAAACTTTTATTTTATCGCAACCAATTTCACATTTCTCCCCACTAGTGGTTCACAGATGTACGTGAAGACACGCCATGGGGTGTGTGTACCACTGGGGGTACGTGAAGACACTCCATGGGGTACGTGAAGACACTCCAAGGGGTACGTGAAGACACTCCATGGGGTACGTGAAGACACTCCATGGGGTACATGAAGACACTCCATGGGGTACGTAAAGACACTCCATGGGGTACGTGAAGACACTCCAAGGGGTACGTGAAGACACTCCATGGGGTACGTGAAGACACTCAATGGGGTACATGAAGACACTCCATGGGGTACATCCATGGGGTACATGAAGACACTCCATGGGGTACATGAAGACACTCCAAGGGGTACGTGAAGACACTCCATGGGGTACGTGAAGACACTCAATGGGGTACATGAAGACACTCCATGGGGTACATGAAGACACTCCAAGGGGTACATGAAGACACTCCATGGGGTACATGAAGACACTCCATGGGGTACGTGAAGACACTCAATGGGGTACATGAAGACACTCCAAGGGGTACATGAAGACACTCCATGGGGTACATGAAGACACTCCATGGGGTACATGAAGACACTCCAAGGGGTACACAAAGACACTCCATGGGGTACATGAAGACACTCCATGGGGTACATGAAGACACTCCATGGGGTACATGAAGACACTCCAAGGGGTACACAAAGACACTCCATGGGGTACATGAAGACACTCCATGGGGTACATGAAGACACTCCAAGGGGTACGTGAAGACATTCCAAGGGGTACATGAAGACACTCCATGGGGTACATGAAGACACTCCAAGGGGTACACAAAGACACTCCATGGGGTACATGAAGACACTCCATGGGGTACATGAAGACACTCCATGGGGTACATGAAGCGAGACTCTCTCATTCCCTTCCCCCTATCCACAGACACCTGTGGTTGTTTTCTCCCCAGGACCCTTCAAGGCCATCTCCATGGCAACGACCATCTTGTGGACTGAGAACTTTGTCTGTTGTGGACTGGGGGAGGACGATACATCAGGCCACTTACACACACAACCATCACACTGAAAAAGCACTCACTACCCCCCCCCCCCATCCCACGCCTTCGCCTGCTTTGCCCCCCCAGTAAGACAGGACGGGGTCTGCGTCCGGCGCCGTGACGGCGAAGGACCGGGCTGGCTGCTTGTCGGTGCTGGTTACCTTCTGCCCCCAATGACGGGGCTATCGCCCAGTCTTTGGATTACCTCCCCTCCCCCCTTCCTACTCGTCGCAAGTCATGTCTAAGATGTATGTGCTTATGTGCAATGGTGTTTTTTGTTTCTCCTGCTCCCACACTGTACCCCTCTCGGGGCATAGTCGGGGGGTGGCTTTTTCTTTTTCTCGCCTCTCTTCCCTCATGTTATGCTGTCATCTTTCATCCACCCTTTCCTAGATGGCGCCGCGGACGGCGCCTCGGTGTCTTGGTGCGCGACTCTTGCACCTTCCGCCAAAAAAAGTTCCTCGTTTGTTTGTGAAAACATTCTTTGGCAATAAACCTGTTTCTGATTCTGATTTCTGATTCTGATGAAGACACTCCATGGGGTACATGAAGACACTCCAAGGGGTACACAAAGACACTCCATGGGGTACATGAAGACACTCCAAGGGGTACACAAAGACACTCCATGGGGTACATGAAGACACTCCATGGGGTACATGAAGACACTCCATGGGGTACATGAAGACACTCCAAGGGGTACACAAAGACACTCCATGGGGTACATGAAGACACTCCATGGGGTACATGAAGACACTCCATGGGGTACATGAAGACACTCAATGGGGTACATGAAGACACTCCATGGGGTACATGAAGACACTCCAAGGGGTACATGAAGACACTCCATGGGGTACATGAAGACACTCCATGGGGTACGTGAAGACACTCAATGGGGTACATGAAGACACTCCAAGGGGTACATGAAGACACTCCATGGGGTACATGAAGACACTCCAAGGGGTACATGAAGACACTCCATGGGGTACATGAAGACACTCCATGGGGTATGTGTACCCCTGGGGGTACATGAAGATACTCCAAGCGGTTTTAAAAATCTATAAAATTAGCATCCCATCGAAAACCCTTTACTTGTTTAATAAATAGGCAATCAAATACAAGTGTAAGATAATAAATTGCATTAAATATATTCTATATTAAATCACACACTGATGGAACAACGCTGTGTTTTACATATTTTTTTCAACCAAAAAAGGATTTTAGGGATGAGGAGCTCCAAAGAAGGGAACTACCAGACCTCTTTAGCCCTCCTCCTCCTCTCTGCTCGGGACCAGTGGCTCGAAGGCTGTATTATCTGCTGTTGAATTGTTGGTGCTCATGTTGCATTGTGGGTAATAAAGGCACCGGATAAGGAAGAAGACTGCATGGAAAAAATACAAAATAAATATCTCTGGTTTTGTTGCAATGGTTCAATATTTATATATATATATATATTAAACTGTCTAATAATGTCTAAAAAGCAATGCTAAATTGGAGCAGTGCTGTACTTTAATATTAAATTTGTTTTGCTTAATTAATGCCAGTTTGATCTTTTAAAACCTGATAATCCGATTAAATCTCCCTTGAGGCTCATTTGCTTCAAAGTTATACATAAAACATTCAGTATCTGCTTGTTCCAGAGCTTCACGGAGACTCTATCGAGCTTCCAGGGGCATCGTGTTCAAACCCAAGACACATATAACGTGGTTAGCATTATTTTAACACACATTTCCCCTGTAATTCAGCCTTATTGTTGCAAACAAAACAAACACAGGACATTCACCCAGGAGGCCGCTGTGTGTGTCCCGTGTGAAGACTCTTGTTGGCTTCTTACGGTACGTTACATAAGACAGGCCTGCTGTTAAATTAATTAAATTAATAATGTTGATCGTGCGGTGCTGTAAAGCGGGATACGAAGCTTACGTGAAACATATTTGAGCGGTATATCTTTTGGGTGTTCAACGTATGGTATTTTTTGGGGAAAACGACCAATAACGATAAAATAAAAATATTCTTGCGACTGGGTTTTTAATTTAGAGTTCATTAATATTTCAGTGTTCACATGATTTTATGAAGAAAAAGAACCACAGAGGAAATATAGATGTTAGATTTTTAAAAGAAATAAAAAAATTAGGAAAGTTTAGAAGTTGTAATTTTTTTAACCTGTTAATACTCCTTTTACTATTCACTCCTCTATATGCGTTTATAATACCAGCTGAAGCAACAACAGATGATTTCTTTCTTTCATTAAAATGATGAAGTGTCTTAATCCTTGTGTGTTTTTCAGTCTGTGATTTTCCTTTCATGCTCGCTGAATAAAAAGTGATGAATGTGTGATGCGCGAAGATGAAGGATGATGACAGGTTTGAACCGGGACCGGGAGGAAATCTGCCTGACGACCGCAGGCGTTATGAAGCATTTTACGCCGCCGCCATTTGTTAGATTGACGTGGCGGCGTCATGTTGCAAAGCGTCGCTGGTTATCTGATCTCCGATTACCCCTGAAGGCGCACCGACCGACTCGGGAATCACGTCCGCGCGCAAGACCACACACGCCATCTGCAATACCCGTGAAGAATGTTATCTATTCTTATCTATTCATAACTGAGAAGCAACACTGGGGCGCCTGGTCAAGGTTGAGGGGACTCCCCCCCCCCCCCCCCATTACGCACTCAGTGGAACAGGCCAAAACAAAAGATTCTGCTTGTAAACAGACTGGAAGCAGCTGACTGTGAGGAATGGCTTTCTGTGTGTGTGTAGCCAAGGTGTGTGTGTGTGTCCTTTCGAATGAAAGAAGGCATGGACCTGGAAACGGCCCGTGAGTTCTCCTGTGTGCTCAAGCGAGAGGGTAAATCATTGATTCTTATTACGGAATCGGAGACGCTCGACAAAGTTTATGTGCAAATCCCGTTTACCTTCATCTTTTGCTGGGAAGCACGGAGGAACCGCCCCGAAAAAAGCTTTTAAAAAGGTCCCGGAAAACTACAACCTGGGTCACCTGGCTGAGCAGTTCATATTAGTGATGTCACTGGATCCATCCTTTCATGATAATTGAAGTAATATAACTTTAGATATTCTTTTAAACAATGTTTACAGTTTTTATTGCCTCGCATAAGTGTGTTTTTACATCATTGGAAGTAATATAATTTAACATATTCTTTTATTCAATGAATGAAATTGAATATTTTAAATGTCGCAGCCTTTAATATGTGTAAAGCAAACTAGTCTGCTCTCAACGACAAGTTTTATTTTACACGTTTTGTGCGCGCTAAGAACGCCCGTTGCTAGTTTTTAGCGCGTTGACAGACGAACAGGAAACCACTCGTCAGAAGGCGTGTGACACGTTTTCTCACTTTGTTTCTCTACGTATTTCTAACTCGTTTACTAACTTTTTTTAAAGCCTAACCATGATTTTTTTTTTTTTTTTTTCAAATTCAACTAAAAAAGTTTATTTTGTATTTTTGAATGCCTCGCAGAAGTGTATTCTTAAGTCTTTAGAAGTAATATAACTTTAGATATTCTTTTATACAATGAATGAAAATGTATATTTTAAATGTCGCAGCCTTTAATATGCGTATAGCGAGCTAGCTATCAACGATTTCCTGTGTTCGTTCGTCCACGCGCTAAAAACTAGCAACAGGCATTCTTAGCATGCAGAAAACGACTCACTAAAAGTTGTGTCATCCGTACGACACTCGTTGAAAGCTAGCTCGCTATACGCATATTAAAGTCTGCGACATTTAAAATATACATTTTCATTCATTGTATAAAAGAATATCTTGTGTGACGCGTTTTCTCACTTTGTTTCTTTACGTATTTCTAACTAGTTTACTAACTTTTTTTAAAGCCTAAACATGATTTTTTTTTTTTATCCAACTAAAAAGTTTTGGGGTATTTTTTTTTATTTTCTCGAAG
Organism: Pseudoliparis swirei; assembly: GCF_029220125.1. Lineage (NCBI taxonomy): Eukaryota > Metazoa > Chordata > Actinopteri > Perciformes > Liparidae > Pseudoliparis > Pseudoliparis swirei. Next base: position 3,673,025 of record NC_079395.1, read on the forward strand.
AAGTGTGTTTTACATCATTGAAAATAATATAACTTTAGATATTCTTTTATACAATAAATTAAAATATAAATGTGACGTGTTTTCTTACCTTGTTTCTTTATGTATTTCTAACTACTTTTCAAACTTTTTTTTAAACCCCAACCACGATTTATTTTTCTCGAAATGTTTTTCTTTTTTCTATTGCCTCGCAGAACCACGACGGGGCGGATTTCATACAACTTCAACGACAGCATTAGGCACACATGAGTGTGTGTGTGTGTGTGTGTGTGTGTGTGTGTGTGTCTCATCGTGTTTACATCCACACTAAGGACGCAGAAAGGGAAGAACTGTGCATGAGCAATTGACAAATAATGAGGAAAGCTGTGCGTGTGTGTGTGTGTGTGTGTGACCTGGCTTTCAGCAGCAGCCGTTCGGCGAATCAGGTCCTCTGTGGCTTTGTTCCAGTCAGAAACCTTCTGGGTCTTTACGGCGACCACAGTTAATATTGACATCTCTAATGGAACCACAGCTGCACACAGTATCCTCCCATGGCTCCCTCTCTCTCTCTCTCTCTCTCTCTCAGTTCAGACTGTGAGTCAGACTCTAATAAAGCACCATTACTCTCGACATGATTATTACCCAAATTACACGGCAGAAATAGATTCATTTTTTTCCCAACGTTGCATGACGCAAACTGGAAAATGAAAAATGTTCAAAATGTATTAAAATAAGCAAAATTAAGAGGAGTTTCAAAATGTGAGGGCTAAGAATGCCCGTTGCTAGTTTTTAGTGTCAGGGCCGGCGTGTGACGTGTTTTTTTGACTTTGTTTCTTTACATATTTCTAACTAATTTACGATCTTTTTTTAAAGCCCAACCATGATTATCATTTATTTTTTTTAATCCAACATTATTTTGTATTGCCTCATTGGAAGTATTGGAAGCAGAAATGGATTTTATTTATTTTTCCCAACGTTGCATGACGCAAACTGGAAAATGAAAAAATTTGAGAAAGTATTAAAATAGGCAAAATTTAGGGACGCAAAATTTCACCTTCTAGAACGAGACTTCTCTTTGATGGAGACTCTTTCCATCAGGTCGTCGGACACTAAGACAAGAAGTAACGTGAGAAACGAGCTCGTTTAGACGGACTGACGGAATAATTCACAACAAAATTCAATTTCAGAGAATCTTGTCATCTTGTCGTTGCACGTTTTTCTGAAGCAAAAATCGCCTTTTAAACTTGTGTTCGATTACACTGTAAACAGGTCCGTCTGTCCATCAGGGGGTCCGTGTTTCAATCCCCGCCCTACTCGATGTGTCCTTGAGCAAGACCCTCAACCCTGAGTTGCTCCCCGTAGCTGAGTCCACGATGTGAGAATGTAACATTTAAAGTGTCTTTGAGAATTTTAAAAAGCTCTTTATTATTTAAATGGGTTATTATTATTATTATTATTATTATTATCAATATGTCGCCGTTCTAAACCGCGTGGTATCGATCATATCGGGGTTTGGCGACGACGGCGCTGAACGCTTTTTTAATAAAAAGGTAAATAATGGCAGTTGACTTCCTGGACGAGATGTCCTCGAGAGCTCCCACTTCCTCCCTCCCTCTCTCTCCTTCGCAGAGTCTGTCCATCCTCGTCTTCGTCTTCTTCTCCCACTCTTGTCACCGTCCATCTCCTCCACCTCCTCACTTTCACATCCTCTGAGTATATGCACTCTCTACATCCCTCTCTCTCTCTCTCTCTACCCACTCCTTTTATATTTACCTCAGCCGACGTCTATTTGTCCCGAATCGCTGCTAATAAGTGCAGCGCAGGAAGGACAACAACAACAACCACAACAAATGAAATGTCAATGAAAAGCGTGTGAAACCCACCGGATGATATCAGCTGTTGTCTGTGAAAGGAAGCATGAAAGAAAAGAATAAATCCACAACCCCCCCCCCCCCATTTAAGCAGCGCCGCCTGCCGCCGACTCCCTTCTCAACCGAATCTTGTCAAACCGCTTTTGAAAGATGTAGAATTTTAAAAACCCTAGAAAAAATCACAACAACAAGCAGCCGCGTTGAGGGAAACTGTTGTTTTTAATAAGTCATTATGTATTCCTCCCAAACTGAGGAGAAAATAATAAGCCTCGACGGGATACTTTGCGCCGTCAAATACTCTCTCATTTCTTTATTTGAATTTTTTTTTAAATATTTATTTATTTTATTTATTTCATTTATTTCATTCATTTATTTGTATTAATTTTTGTAAAGCTGCCTTCTAAAGCCACGCTCATGTCCACACGGGCTGTACAGATGTTTAACCATTTAAAGAACACGAGGGGATTTCTACCCGGAGACGAGCGATGCAGGCCGAACTGTCGTGTATTTATTTGGGAAGTTACGTTTCTTATGTTTAATTATGTTTTTAATTACTTATTTCAAGTGCAATCATTATTTTTCTTTCCCCTTTGACCTCGTGGAGTGTTTAGGGTCGTAGTCTGACCCCCCGCGGTTCATCTCCAAGGGCGATGAAGGTCTTTGGCCACCTGGAAGAGTTCTTTTTGCCAATTTTACCAGAGACAATTCTTTGGATTTGAAGACAAAGTGGGTGGTCTCAATCAGAAAATCGTCAGTTCGGTAGCCTCCCGCCATTGGCTGAAGGACATTCAATTTGTTCTAGTGCTCTGATTGGTCGGCTCCCCTCCTCTTGGCTCCGCACGGATCACCTGGACAACCGAGCGACGAATCACATCGCGGCACGAGTCACCGCTGATCTCATCTCTTCTTCTTTTTTTGAAAAGCAATATTAATGTTGAGAACGCAATAATGCACAACACTTAATCCCTTATCAAATCAGTATCGCTTTATTCCCCCCCCCCCCCCCCACACACACACACACACACACCTGATGAAGCTGTTGCTGCTCGGCCTAATGGCCCCCGAGCCCTGGAGGAGGATGAGCTCGTTTGGCTCTTGGTGGAGAAGGAGCCACCAAAGAATACAGAAGTGGGGGGGGGGGGGGGAGGATGCACACACACACACAACGCAGTCAACTGGAGGCAATTATTATCTTTGTTTTCTTCCGACCCCCTGGGGAGAGGGGGGGCTCGACACGGGCGCTCGGGAATGAGGCGAGTGGTGGAAGTGGGAGCGGGGCGTTGTGTATACGTGTTGGGAGGGATGGGGGGGGGGGAGGGGAGTGCAGGGTACAGCGAATCAAACGCCCCCTTGGGGGGAAAAGATCAGCCGTACAAACACCACGAAGCGAGGCCCGGGCTTCTCTTTCTTCCTTCTTTCTTTTTATTTATATTTCCATAAGAACTAGCTGGCTATTAACTATTAAGAGGCAGCGCAGACCGTTGCTATAGAAACCATCAATAAAGGAGGTCTGGGGAGAATGAGTACTCTGGGGGGGGGGGGGGTGTAAACGAGGGTGCGCTCAAGGTCATTTGTGCGTTGACCCCCGCAGCCCTTGTTGCAATATATATATATATATATATATATATATACGACCCATTTACGGCTCCATCCGCCGTCGCCGCCGACCTCGGCGCTTTACGAGGCCGCCGCGGCAGGAAGAGGGGGCCGCGGTGCGATCGTCCTGATTCGTCCGTTACCCCCCCCCCCCCCCCTCGCACCACGACGCCCACCGCCTCGCTATCTGCTCGCCGAGATATATATAAGCTCCGAGCTCAAGGCGTTATTTTGACAGGTAGATTTAGTTCCCCGTTAGGATCGATACGAGCTCCTGTTCCAGTTAACGCCGCTTGTATGTTGGTGACATTTTCCAAAATGACATTATAGATCTTGTGGAGCTCAAGCGGAAGATTTTCATATCAAAAGGCCATCAAATGAAGGGGAAACGGTCTAAATCATCGGCCCGGTGTTTACCCGTGACCCTCTCCTCTTCTCCCTTTTGCATCTCAGTGATGGCGGGGATGTTTCTTTTTGTTGTTGTTTGTTTTTGTTGTCGTTTTAAACCACTTCCTGTGACCTGCAGTGAGCTTGGCACCAGGGAAGCGGGAGATTAAAGGGCCGGTGATGCCAGATGTTCAAAAAGCACCACAAAAAAACACACACAAAAAAGCAGTGAACATCAGCGTTGCCTTTTGTTATGGCAGATTGTCGGGGGGGTTCGCTTCCTCCAAACGCCTGTGGAGGTTTTTCTTTTTCTGCGGATGCCGGTTACCTCAGCCTCGGGCAGGATGACAGCTCATCGAGATGACTGACAAGTGTGTGTGTGTGTGTGTGTGTGTGTGTGTGTGTGTGTGTGTGTGTGTGTGTGTGTGTGTGTGTGTGTGTGTGTGTGTGTGTGTGTGTGTGTGTGTGTGTGTGTGTGTGTGTGTGTGTGTGTGTGTGTGGAAAGTGTGGGACGAGCGATACGCTCCCCACGTGAAGCCGGTAAAAAGTTGAGATTGTGTCTGTTTTTTGTTATTTTTTATAACGCGACACTTTTCAGAGTGACTTTGCCGCATTGGCTGTTCCCGTCTTAATTAAAAGAGACTCTCCTCCACTCGATGTGAGGAGTGGGCGTCAAAAAGCAAATATAAATCATCTTGCTCATTAAAAATGTTCTTCGGGAGGCCTTTTTATTATTATTTTATTGAGCATAACTGCAGATGCGTCTCACTCAGAGTGCTGTGGATGGAGGAGGTTGCATACAGAGTCCCTTTGATGAAATGCAATATCAGGAAAACTAAGTGATGTCTGCAGAGTGGTTTGGGATTTTCTCTCTGAAGCTCGAGCTAAAAACAAGAAGAGCTGGTGCTTTCCAACGGTTGCAGTTAGATTTAAAAATGTTTATCTATTTCTGTGACTTTAATTTGTTGCATTAGAACGTCTTTGCTCTCCGTTCCGGTTGCTGATGGAACGTTGTCTCACATTTAATTATTTATTTGTCTTTAAGGTGCCGTTTAAGCTTCACGATTCTTCATCCAATCAACAATTCCCGTGACAGTTTCAGTGGTTAGCTAGCTACCCCGATGTAGTGTAGTGCTAAAGAAAGAACCATCTGATCCTGGTCCACGGCTTTAAGCAACATTCTACAATATATGTAATTGTAACATAATATAATACATTCCCTGATATAATAGCTGGAGATGTATGAGGGGGGTGGGGGCGTCGCCAACAGTGGGAGGGGGGGTACATTTACAGTATTTATGTGTGTGTATACATTAGAGCACAGGTTTCAAACACGAGGCCCATTTTATGTGGCCCCTGATGGCTTGAAAGACAAGAAAAATATCCTATCCTTTTATTTTGAAGGTTTCAAATTAAATGGATTCATGTGATAATATCAGAGAAATGTTCTTATGGACGATATTTCTACACTCAAATGAACAATAATCAAATGCAAAGAGAGTTATTTAACAATATGTTTGGGTGTAGTTTATAGAGTGTTTCAGGTACACCGGCCCTTTAAGAGGCGGCCATGATGCTGATGTGGCCCACGGAGAAAATGAGTTTGACACCCCTGCATTAGAGTATGCAGGTATGTGCAGATATGTCAATATGTGTGCAGGTTTTTGCATGTCTACCCGTATATATATATATATATAAATATAAAATAACAAATAACCAATAAATAAAAAAGAATATATAAATATATATATATTCTTTTTTATTTATTGGTTATTTGTTATTTTTATGTTTTTTATCCTTGAGTACCTTATCTTTTTCTTTGCATGTGTACATCTTGAAAACCCCAAAAAAGATTTGATCACAAAAAAGATTTACAAAATTCCGTTAGAGCAGCCTGCTTTTTTTCTTAAAGATGTTTTTCTTGTTAATCTCCAATGAAAACTTTCCCTCAGAGGACGAAGAACTCAAACAGAACCAGCAACCCCCCCCCCCCCCCCGTTGCTGAACTCTCCGTGCTGCGACCTTCCCCGCCGCCGCATTCTTCAGACGTCGCCTGTCAGTCGAGCGGCGTGGGCGGCGCTGTGACATCGACACGCTCTCGTCAGATGAGATGCGGCGCGATCGGTTTCGTTGGAGGCCGAGGGGTTCGCGAGACGTTCCTCGCCATATTCCAAAAAAATGCACCAAAAAAAAACCCAGACCCGTCGGAGAGCGGCGCTATCTGTCACCGCCATCCAAACTAGTCACACAAAATATTCATTTGACGTTTTTTTTCCACCATTATTCCGCCGCCAGCAGCTGTGTCGGGCACCTGTTGCTAGTGGCACAGTCGTAAAGCGGTGGATATCCACCATCCGTCTGCTCTTTATCTGTAGTTAAACCCTTTAATTACAACTGTTTTATTAGTGTTTTAATGTAAATGTGTTAGTTAACTGCTAACTGAAATCGGAAATTACACAAATGGGAGTTGTCGGAGGCTGATGTAGCTTCCAGTTGGCGTTGAACGTCTTTTAGCTGTGCACAGATCACTGTGCGAAGGGAGCGAAGGCTTCTACGAAACTATCATCACGTATGGCATTAACATACAGGATAGCTGATATACGAGCCAACACATTTATGTAGATGTATTAAAATAACATGGCGTCCCAATCGGCAAAAGAGTGCTACTAACCAAATACTATCGACGCCGCGGATCACTTTTTGGCAAAGATAGAAGGTTGATGGGTCTCTAGATGACACAAAGCTCTGTATTATTGCCTCGTGGGTCATTGGGTTTATCTGTGTGCGTGTTAAAGGCCAGAGTTGTGTACTTTGTGTAGATTGTGCTCATTCCCCCTGCTCCCAAAGGAGGCGCGACGTCAAACCACCATCGACGTCATTGATTTGCAGTCGTCTTCCGATCAAACTCCAGCAAGGAGGACAACAGAACTGCTCAGGGTGAAAGTCGCCTCTCGGGTTTCTTTGGCCACTTAAAGCGGCTCGACGCATCGTGTTGCAAAAACGTTAACAAATAACTTGGACCGCCTCAAAGTTATTTGTTAACATTTTACCAAGTAAAAAAAAGTCTAACTCAGCAGCACAATGGTAACCCAGTAGCACACAGGCTAACCCGGGAGCTTAAAGGCTAACCCAGTAGCACAAAGGCTAACCCAGTAGCACAAAGGCTAACCCAGTAGCACAAAGTCTAACCCAGTAGCACAAAGGCTATCCCAGTAGCTCAAAGGCTAGCCCAGTAGCACAAAGGCTAACCCAGTAGCACAAAGGCTAACCCAGTAGCACAAAGTCTAGCCCAGTAGCACAAAGTCTAACCCAGTAGCACAAAGGCTAACCCAGTAGCACAAAGGCTATCCCAGTAGCACAAAGGCTAACCCAGACCCAGTAGCTCAAAGGCTAGCCCAGTAGCACAAAGGCTAACCCAGTAGCACAAAGGCTATCCCAGTAGCACAAAGGCTAACCCAGTAGCACAAAGGCTATCCCAGTAGCTCAAAGGCTAGCCCAGTAGCACAAAGGCTATCCCAGTAGCACAAAGGCTATCCCAGTAGCACAAAGGCTATCCCAGTAGCACAAAGGCTAACCCAGTAGCACAAAGGCTAGCCCAGTAGCACAAAGGCTATCCCAGTAGCACAAAGGCTATCCCAGTAGCACAAAGGCTATCCCAGTAGCACAAAGTCTAACCCAGTAGCATAAAAGCTAACCCAGTACCACAATGACTATCCCAGTAGCACAAAGGCTAGCCCAGTAGCACAAAGGCTATCCCAGTAGCACAAAGGCTAACCCAGTAGCACAAAGTCTAGCCCAGTAGCACAAAGTCTAACCCAGTAGCACAAAGGCTAACCCAGTAGCACAAAGGCTATCCCAGTAGCACAAAGGCTAACCCAGTAGCACAAAGGCTATCCCAGTAGCACAAAGGCTAACCCAGTAGCACAAAGTCTAGCCCAGTAGCACAAAGTCTAACCCAGTAGCACAAAGGCTATCCCAGTAGCACAAAGGCTAACCCAGTAGCACAAAGTATAACCCAGTAGCACAAAGCACACCCACTCAGCCCAGGAACACTAGCAGATTCAAAAGGTCGGCCTACTTTCCTGCCAGCAGTTCTTCTTGTGTTCGTATGATTGCAGCGCTTCACGGCTCGTGGAACTCATGTTGGAGACGTGTGCTCATTCTGTGCCGGACAGCTTACCGACAGTTTCTGCTGCTGGTGTAAACAGAAAGTAAACAAGCCCTTTAAGTGATGGAGCTCCTCTCGGGGATTCTCCACAGCAGCTCGGTCCAGTAAACACACACAGCTTTAAGCTGAGGGCCGATGTGACCACGAGTATTTGAGGAGTCGGGAATGTTTTTTTTTTGACGTAGTGGAAATCTCGTGCAGGCAGTTCCATTCAACACTGCAGTAATTTGAGGACGCGTCTTGATTCATATAAACAATTTTGAATATGCTCATAAAACGAATTTTCAGGAGCAAAAAGTCTTCCCTCCGATACGAGACTTTTCATATCGGAGGAATATTTCTCCCACTGAAGTGGAAAGTGCAGTTTACTGCGGCTCCCTGAATGTTGCGGGGAAGAAGTCTTCATTCAATGTTTTCTTGACAGGTTTTTGAAGCTTCTTTCCTCAGTAGCTTGACACATTAATTCTCTCTTCTTCCATCCGTATACGTCTCTGTCTTTCAACACAAACACACACATCCTCCCACTCGATAACACACACTTCATTTTCTCCACTGACATTCTTTATTTTGCTTTATTTCCAATAGATTTGTAGATCCAGTGCTTTCATTAGACACCACATATTCCTCTGGCTACAGTTTTTCAATTTATTTTCTCTAATTAAAGTAATATCAAAGATGCATCCTCATGCATGAGTGTTGGCGGTTGACTGAAAGCAATTAATCCACAACCCTTGACCCCACACCCACTTCACTTTCCCAGCATCCCCCCCCCCCCCGAGGTTGCAGTGCAGCATCGGGTCCCAGCTGCATGGGTGCAAGCCTGAGTGCATCTCGCCGTTGCCATGGCTACTATACCTCATAAGCCACAGGCGTCTCTGGGTGCCGAGCACGAGGATATATGTTGTGTGTACACAGAGAGGGAGCATTATGGTGATTAAAAAAAGGAGAAAAGACACACGACAGAGGATGACAACGCTTCGTTTGGAGAAAACAAATTAAAAACTGCATTCGGAGCCGAAAAGATGTGGAGCCCGGGTGTCATTTTGTATGAATAATTCCTTTTATTTAATTATGCACTTTCAAAAAAAGTTGGCTCGACTTTTGATCAAAAAAACGGTGTCAGGCTGCTCGCAGGTGCGGCCGCGTCCTTGTAGGCGCGTCGTATTTCATGGGACGCTGCATTTGAAGAGTTGTGTTCCAAAAAACACTTTTCAATTCCCTCTGAGGAAACACACATAAAGGTTATCATTCTGCGTTTCCAAGACACGGCAGAACAACTGCCAAGGAAGCATCTTGTTTTAATATTTTCCTTTTGTGTGCTTCTCGTCATTACATTTCAATGGACCTCATGCATTTTCATATATCTCAACTTTCTTCTTGTTGGCAGATGTGATGCGTATGAGTGAGTCATGTCAGAAGCTCCTAACTTCAGCTTTAACTAAATTAATGTGTAATTAATCTGTAAATGAGCGCATGTTCATGAGAATTGTGACTTAGCCTAACTACTGCCCTGATAATATCGAATTTAACCCTCCTGTTACCTTTACATTTACTAACATATTTTACCCTCGGGGTCAATTAGACCCCAGCAATTAAAACCTCCAGAAAATTATTAGAATTAATATTGTTTCCCAAGTTTAAGTGTGAGGTACTTTATGTTTGTTTGTTGACTACCTAAATAGCCCTTTAAATATATAAAAAAGTTGATATTTCTTATATGTTTGACACAGTGAAAAACAGCCTGGGGTCAAATTGACCCCAAAGAACACCGACATTAAACATTGAATGGGGTCAAATTGACCCTAAAGGTAAGAGGAGGGTTAAGACACACGTCCTGCTCCATATGTTGTACATTGAAATCCTGCTTTTTTAAGATCTATAAATTAAAGTCGATATACACAGAATTAAGGGAACCTGCTTTAACCAATGGGGTAAAAAAAAACAACGAATGATGTTTTTGCCGGCTCACCTGGGGGTCGTAATGTCACTGAAATCTCAAAGAAATGGTTCA